>NC_090653.1:246446115-246534526 GCF_040937935.1 Hyperolius riggenbachi | reverse complement strand
GCCCCTTTCCGATTGTTTGGGGCATCTGGAAAAAGGCTTGTCAGGAGAAGAAAGAGTGAACGCTACCATCAGTCCTGTGTCATGCCAACAGTAAAGCATCCTGACACCATTCATGTGTGGGGTTGCTTCTCATCCAAGGGAGTGGGCTCACTCACAATTTTGCCCCCCCAAAAAAAAAAAAAAAAAAAAAAAAACACAGCCATGAATAACAAATGGTACCAAAACACCCTCCAATGGCAACTTCTTAGTGGCTTAGGGACCAAAACATTGAAATTTTGGGTCCATGGCCTGGAAACTCCCCAGATCTTAAAGGACTTCGAGGCCAAATTTTGAAAAAGAAAAAAAAGTTAGATACCTGCATCTGTTTGGAAGGCACGAAGAACTCCATCCGCGCCGTTCCGCCGGGTCCCCGTCACTCATAGCCCCCCGAACTCCCGACCGCACGGCTCGGGCTCTCGTGCCTGTACAAAGATGGCCGCCGGAGCTGGCCGCGGCTTCACAGTCCGCATAGCCGCGAGTGCAACTGTGCAGCTCTAGGGCTAACCCCCCGATCCAGGTAACAGACTATTTCGTGGGGTTGGCCCTAGATCTGCGCAGCCGCACTCACAGCTATGCAGACTGTACAGCCGCGGTCAGCTCCGGCGGCCATCTTTATGCAGGCAGGAGAGCCCGTCCCGGGCCGTGCGGTCGGGAGCCAGTCGGGGGGGCTATTAAGTGGCGGGGACCTGACGGAACGGCACGGAGGGCGCGGACGGCGTCCTCGGTGCCTTCCAAACATGCAGTTATCTAACTTTTCCTGGCCCTGTACATAATGCAGAGTGGCAGCAGAACGTTATACATTACCTGCTTCCAGCGGTGACATAGGTCCACGGTACTTCCTCTCCAGTTTACAATGCTGTGCAGCCAGCCAATGACCATGCTTCCATCCTGTGTCGTGTGACAGGGATGGAAGCCGCATGATTGGCTGACTGCATGGCTCCTGTAAACTGGAAAGGAAGTGAAGAAGACCTGTATCACTGCTGGAAGCAGGTAAATGTATAACATAAGCTGCCGCTCTGCATTATGTACAGGGCCTGGCCCTCCTTACTCCTGGCCCGCTCCCCCTCTCATATGATGGAGGTGTGGGGGGGGGGTGTACACGGCCATAAAGTAGTTATGCCTTGGTTCCACGCTTCATGTAATTTGCATGCATTTCCTGGTACCGTATAATGCTTCACTGCATTGTACATTAACGAAATACAGGACCCACCCTCTAGGGCTGCACGGTTTTGCAGTTTAAAACCGAAACCGTGATTCACGTGCAGACGATCTTCAGTCAGTAGCTCCGGTTTTTTTCAGCGCTCGCTGCGCTTGGCCACATGGTTCCGCCTACCGCCACAAAGAGTCACTGATTGGCAGAATCTACGACTAGCAGTGCATATTTTTGACTGTTAATGAGCCACGCAGCAGGGAGCGAGTGCAGTCCAGAGAGGCACACAGCTCCACCAATAGCTAGATAGAGATGGTATGACGGAGGGGGTAGGCGGAGCTGTACAGAGGGTACAGCTCCACCTACGTCATACCATCTCTATCCAGTGACTGGTGGCGCTGTGTGCCGCTCTGGACTGGACTCACCCCCCCCCATTAACATTCAAAAATATGCACTGCTAGTCGTAGCTGGCGTCTGCTTGTCTCTCCTCCACCGGACATCTCGGTAAATCACGTGTGAGAGATGCCGGGTAGAGAGACAAACAGCGGCAGCTAAGGGGAAGAGAAAGCTTCGGTATTGTAGTGTACTCTGTTCCAGCCAGAAGCGGTGATTGAATGATTGCAAAGCTCAGAAGTAAGGGCTGGGGCACACCGAGCGGCTTTTTGAGCGCTTTTGCAGCCGCTTGCGAGTGCGGTATACGCTAGGGTAATGTATTTCAATGGGAGTGTGCACACCACAGCGGGAGGCGTTTTGCAGAAACTAATCCTCCCGGGGTGAAGCATTTTTTGGATTGCGGAGGAGTTTCTGCCTCGATGTTAAGTATAGGAAAAACCGCAAACCGCTCTGAAAAACGGCAGATCAGAGCGGTTTGCCAGGCAGTTTTGTTACAGAAGCTGTTCAGTAACAGCTTTACTGTAACAATATATGAAATATGCTACACTGAAATCCGCAGCAGCAATCCGCAAAACGCCTCATAAATTTTTTTTAAAAAGCGTTTAAAAATCTGCTAGCATTTTGCGGATCTGCTAGCGGGTTTTGGTGTGCACCGGGCCTTAAAGCTACTGCCTATACTCCTCCCACTCGCAATTCTGCAGGAGGTCTGTTGCCGCCCAATGTCCGACCACCAGTGGCTATGTATACTACAGAGGAGGGGGGGGGGGGGGTGGTCTCTACCCTATACTATAGGGGGCAGTAGGTCATCTGGCTACCTATACTGGATGGGGAGGGGGGGGGGGGGGGGGGGGTTTGTCACATGGCTACCTACCGTATACTGCAGGAGAGGAGTGGGGTGTGTGGTAATTTGGATACCTATAATGCAGGAAGGTTAGGTGAGGTTACCTAGTGAGTGAGTGTGTGTAAGATGGGGAGGGGGGGGGGGTTTGGTTGAGATGCTGTAGGTCGGGGGGCGGCTGGTGATGGTGGGCCTAGGGCGGTAAAAATGTATAAATCCGGCCCTGGCAATACGCTGTACATTGTTAACTGCCCCCAGCCCAGCGTCCTCACAAAAGGCCCCACCAGCATACATGTGCAATACAGTGCTAAAGCTTGCTTTCCCCTAAAATCGTGCAGCCCTACCACCCTCGCCTAGCTCCTGCTCCACCCCCCCTGCCGCTATTGTTACACCCCTGCTGGGAACTGAACCAACATTGGCAGGAAGTACATTTCTTTGTTCCAATTCCAAGCTGCATACATTGGTCATTAAACTTTCACACAAGCTGGAAACATCTACATCTTATTGCTCATCTGTACTGTCCTATAACGTCTGGGAATCAAGAGTTGCTTTCATACTGAATCAGATATAAGCCTATTACTGAAGGGGGAGGGTAGCCGTACTGACCTGAGGGTACACATTACTCAGTATGAAAGTCTCATCCATGGCCTGCTGGTTCCACTTGTGGTTAGCTGCTGCTGCTGCTAGATGTCCCCGGTCAAAGCCGCTGCCCTGGTAGTCCAAGTTGCTGGCCCGATCGTAAGGATGTACATATTCATCTTCTGTGAACTCAGAGTTCTGCCTGTAAGCAGTGCCACGTATCCGCTCCACATTCAGCTGCTCTAGAACCCACGGGCCCAGCAGCGGAGAGTCATAGCTGAGAACGTGCGACTTGCGGCTCTTCAACTGGCTGAAGCCTGGCAGACTAAACCTAGTGATGCCGGCAGCAGGGATACTTCTGAAGCTGCCTGTACAATGGGATAGAGGGGGGGTGCAGGCTCGCCCCAGTCTCCAGTGGATCACTCCAGCGCAGCTCCGACTGCCAGGGACACCCCTGAAAGCAAAACTGCTTCCCAGTCTCATCTTCACAATGGCACATAATGTTCAGATTGCAACTATCATTTCTTCTGCATACAGTCAGCTGAAGACATTGTTCAGAGAGGAATGTCCTGTAAAAACGCAACAAATAAGTTTTAGTTTAATTACAAGCTGAAGACCTGGAGTTGCTCAGGTGTGTATTTGGTTGTTGAGTCCGACTACTTTTTGTAACCTTGACACAGTAACTCAATGACCAAGTTTGTGAGCTTTGGGGTCCTTGGCATCAATAATGTGAGAATGGTACCAATTTAAATTTTCTCATTGAAATCAAGTAAACAAATCGTTTGGCTATTTGTAGCTCTGCCCCCTTTTCTGAATTTTAATGCAAGTTACCCAATGACCGATTGTAGCAGTTTTGAGGCCCCTGCCATTAACAGTTTAAAAATGGCAGCAGTTTCAATATTCCCCTTGAAAATCAATAGGTGTTGAATTTTGAATAGCTGTTGTAGGTACCACCCACTTTCCTGAATATAATTTCTAGTCACTCAGAGACCGAATGTGCCAAGTTTGAGAATCCTGCTTTCAGGAACCAGCCCCTTGTCATCTCTCCGGCAGAGTAAGAATGGCTGTTTACATGTTCCCATTGACAATGAATTACTGTAATTTGATTGGCTGTTTTAGGCTCTGCCCACTGTCACTGAATTTTCACCTTGGTCACCAAGTGACGGTGACCAACTATGCAAAGTTTGGGGACTCTGGCTTTATTTCTTTGAGAATGAGACCCCCAGAACATATCATCCCAGGTAGTAAGACAAAGTTTTGTTGAAATCAGTCAAGGCGTTTATGAGTGATCACGGCACACAGACACACACACACATATACAGATTTACAGCTACAAGCTTGTCACTGCCATTCCTTACACTACAGGAATAACTGTCAGTAGCCTTTACTTCTGTATTCAGTGGTTTCTGAAATGCTCATGGATAGAGATGGTAAACTGGATGCAAATAAATCATAGTTAAAGGTTAGCTGAACAGAAGATAGCCCAAGTATACCCTCTAAATCAGTGGTCCTCAAACTACAGCCTGCTGAGGCTTTTTCACTGCCCCCCCCCCCCCCCCAAACAAAATATACAGTATAACTTATAAATGCGGCCCACTGGACCTTTAAATATCAGCGGGCCGCATATAGAATAGCAGTGCTGGCATTACCCATCCACATACTGTAAAAGCCAGCGAGTAGTAATTCACTGGCCTCCAATCCAATTCTGCATCAGGTGACACTGCTGTCCAACTGGACAGCCGATTGTTACCCGGGCATGCTTCACTGTCTGGTGCGCAAAGACGTTCTGCCCCATGACTGAATGGCTGCTGCTGGGAGTTCTCCTTCAGGCACGATTGGGGGGAATCAATACCTAGATTCAATGTAATGTTTTTCAACATAATTTTATGCATGTTCTGGCCCCCCCCCCCCAGCAGTCTGAAGTATATTGACTTGGGCCTTGACCGAAAAAAGGTGTTTGGGACCCCTGCTCTAGATTGTAAGTTTGCAAGGGCAGGGACCAACCCCTATTGCTTTTTATTTTGCTGTAGTTTACCATATGAATGAGTACCAATTTTAATGATATTTCAAACCATACATTAAAGCGAACGCAAGGCGGAATTTTTAAATCTTAATAGGGCCCAGAGGAAAGTCATGTGCACAATGACATGCCTACTGCCACTGCTAGTGCCCCCGGCACTCTGCTGTCCCCCAGAAAATCTGCTTGTCACTAGCCTGCTTTGTTTACCTGAAGCTTGTCAATCACAAGTACTTCCTGGGTCGCGGCTTGGCTTCTGATTGGAGGAAGCTAGCAGAGGCGGGGAGAGCCTGCAATGGAGGCAGCAATTCGCAGGAGCATGATTGAAAAGACTCAGGTAAACAAAGCAGACTAGCGACAAGCAGATTGGCTCTAGCCCGGCGATATTTTCACGGGGGACAGCAGAGCGCAGGGGGCACTAGCAGCGGCAATGGAGGGACAGAGAGGCATGTCGTTGTGCACATGACATGCCTATGGGCACTATTAAGATTTAAAATTTCTGCCTCGGTGTCACAGGAGCCCTAGTTGCTGACCGCACTTAGCCTTCTAAACGGTGCCAGCGCACAGATCGTGCGAACTCTGGTCGCAGTCAATGCGCAGGAACCGTTAAGAATTAGCCGCAGACAACTCAGAAGGGAGCCTGTGAGACACGGGTAATTACAACGTCACCTACTGGTTCAGAGTAAACTGCCACCACCGCGGTTACCATGGGACCGTGGAGCCCACTAACTGACTGACTAGTCCTGCGAATAAAACGGTTAAACACACGGTATTCTGTCTAGCCAACAAACAAACAGTAGCGTATCTTCAGAGACCCGGGATCAGTTCTGTGTGTGCTGATAAGCAGGGTAGCAGACAGTGAATGACTTGGAGAAAGTCGTTTATTCACGCAATATAAATAATTAATATATACAGACAATTATTAAAATCAACAATTATTAAAACCGTAATAGCCAGTATAAAAAATAAAAGAAGGGAGAAAAATACTTAGTTCCTGGAAAGATGTCCTTTTTGTGGGGAAAACAGAGTTCTGGGTTTCAATTTGAGTTCAGAGTTCAGACCAGGTGGATGCCAGCATATCCTCAAGCTGGCATCTGATGAATTCAAGATGTTTCAGTGTGGAGGACACTGAGTTTGGGTCCTCAGCCATTCTTATGCCCCTGCTTCAGTAGGAGGGAGTGAGGGCGGGGAGCCATACACCCCCTTAGAAGATGAGATGAGCCCTCCCCTTATCCTGGGGGCTAGAAATCATATCTACCCATATATGGGCTCTATCTCACAGAACCGTACAGGTCAGGGCAGATTTATTAACATTTTCAGGTCTGTCTCGATTTACCCAGCGCCCTGATACCAGACATGAGGGGTGGGTCCCCCTGTGGTATCATCAGGGCATTTTCAAACTGCCTAACTGGCAGTCCTTACCTCAGAATGTTCTGACACTTCCTCAGAACCAGCACCGGGGCTCATGCTACACTTCCCCCACGTTTGGTGAAGCTGCCATCTCAGGAACCCCAGAAATATTACAGATCTGGGAAGTTATGGATTATGCCATGAGACTTCAGGTTTATTCAGGGTGTGTTCTAGCTGCTAACAGCTGACTTTCCTTTGATCTTTACTAGGGAGCAAAGTGTCAAGACCTCCCGTGGATTCGTAGCCTGCCTGGCTGTACCTAGGCATCCTTTGGTTAATTAACATCTCCATGAGATCAGCTAAGTGTCACCTGGTTCCCAGAACCAAAAGGGGAATTGTGCCTTCCACAGGGAATATGTCCAAGCTAATTAACACCTTCCCCCCAGGCTGTCACTTCAGCTAAGACAGATCCCCCAGCTGTTCCTAGGCAGAGAGATACTACACATCAAATCTTGGTTCTATTGATCTGAAGCGCAATCGATGCAGGAATCGAGTGCGATCGTTCTTTTCTTCACGGGCGGTTCCAGGACGCGCCTGCGTCCCCGCAACCGTCCGTGACACTCGGGTTCTCTTTAAAGGATCTCCATTGCAAAAACTGTAAAATTTAAAATGCATGTGAACACATGCAAATACGAAATACATTTCTTCCAGAACCGACAGGGTTTGGACTAGTTCATCTCTTCATGGGGGATTCTCAGCAAGGCCTTTCTTCTTTATAAAGACATTCCCTGAAAAGGATTTATACAAAGATGCTGGCCAGCCTCCCTGCTGATTTCACACTTTTTGACAGTTGGACAGAGCAACTAAATGCTTTTGAAAATAAAGAAAACCCTGAGAATCCCTGTTGGTTCTGTCAGATTTTTACTACCTACTGAAAGACAGCAGCATAGGAGAAAAGCAATTTATGTCTCATTTTACTCTGGAAGAAATGCACTTATCTGTATGTATTTACATGTATATTAAATTTCACGATTTCCGCAATAGTGGTCCTTTAACTATGTATGTATTTGTATTACTGGATGTGATGACTGTACCGTGTCTTACTTCTCATGTATATGTCCCCGAATATTTGTTTTGTACTAGCGCTACGGAAGATGTTTAGTGTTATATAAAAACACTTCCTGACGCCTGACCCTGTCCCCCCGCATAAACAGCCTTCCTGACACCTGACCCTGTCCCCCCGCATAAACAGCCTTCCTGACGCCTGACCCTGTCCCCCCGCATAAACAGCCATCCCAACGCCTGACCCTGTCCCCCCGCATAAACAGCCTTCCTGACGCCTGACCCTGTCCCCCCGCATAAACTGCCTTCTCAACGCCTGACCTCCCCGCATAAACAGCCTTCCCGACGCCTGACCCTGTCCCCCCGCATAAACAGCCTTCCTGACGCCTGACCCTGTCCCCCCGCATAAACAGCCCCCCTGACGCCTGACCCCCCGCATAAACAGCCTTCCCAACGCCTGACCCTGTCCCCCCGCATAAACAGCCTTCCTGACGCCTGACCCTGTCCCCCCGCATAAAAAGCCTTCCTGACGTCTGACCCTGTCCCCCCGCATTAACAGCCTTCCCGACGTCTGACCCTGTCCCCCCGCATTAACAGCCTTCCCGACGCCTGACCCTGTCCCCCCGCATAAAAAGCCTTCCCGACGCCTGACCCTGTCCCCCCGCATAAACAGCCTTCCCGACGCCTGACCCTGTCCCCCCGCATAAACAGCCTTCCCGTCGCCTGACCCTGTCCCCCTGCATAAACAGCCTTCCTGATGCCTGACCCTGTCCCCCCCCGCATAAACAGCCTTCCCGACGCCTGACCCTGTCCCCCCCCCCCCCCCGCATAAACAGCCTTCCTGACGCCTGACCCTGTCCCCCCACATAAACAGCCTTCCTGACGCCTGACCCTGTCCCCCCGCATAAACAGCCTTCCTGACACCTGACCCTGTCCCCCCGCATAAACAGGCTTACTGACGCCTGACCCTGTCCCCCCGCATAAACAGCCTGACGCCTAACCCTGTCCCCCTGCATAAGCAGCCTTCCCGACGCCTGACCCTGTCCCCCCCCGCATAAACAGCCTTCCCGACGCCTGACCCTGTCCCCCCCCGCATAAACAGCCTTCCTGACGCCTGACCCTGTCCCCCCCGCATAAAAAGCCTTCCTGACGCCTGACCCTGTCCCCCCGCATAAACAGCCTTCCTGACGCCTGACCCTGTCCCCCCGCATAAACAGCCTTCCTGACACCTGACCCTGTCCCCCCGCATAAACAGGCTTACTGACGCCAGACCCTGTCCCCCCGCATAAACAGCCATCCCAACGCCTGACCCTGTCCCCCCGCATAAACAGCCTTCCTGACGCCTGACCCTGTCCCCCCGCATAAACTGCCTTCCCAACGCCTGACCTCCCCGCATAAACAGCCTTCCCGACGCCTGACCCTGTCCCCCCGCATAAACAGCCTTCCTGACGCCTGACCCTGTCCCCCCGCATAAACAGCCCCCCTGACGCCTGACCCCCCGCATAAACAGCCTTCCCAACGCCTGACCCTGTCCCCCCGCATAAACAGCCTTCCTGATGCCTGACCCTGTCCCCCCGCATAAACAGCCTTCTCCGCATAAACAGCCTTCCCGACGCCTGACCCTGTCCCCCCGCATAAAAAGCCTTCCTGACGTCTGACCCTGTCCCCCCGCATTAACAGCCTTCCCGACGCCTGACCCTGTCCCCCCGCATAAAAAGCCTTCCCGACGCCTGACCCTGTCCCCCCGCATAAACAGCCTTCCCGACGCCTGACCCTGTCCCCCCGCATAAACAGCCTTCCTGACGCCTGACCCTGTCCCCCCGCATAAACAGCCTTCCCGACGCCTGACCCTGTCCCCCTGCATAAACAGCCTTCCTGATGCCTGACCCTGTCCCCCCCCCGCATAAACAGCCTTCCCGACGCCTGACCCTGTCCCCCCACATAAACAGCCTTCCTGACGCCTGACCCTGTCCCCCCGCATAAACAGCCTTCCTGACACCTGACCCTGTCCCCCCGCATAAACAGGCTTACTGACGCCTGACCCTGTCCCCCCGCATAAACAGCCTGACGCCTAACCCTGTCCCCCTGCATAAGCAGCCTTCCCGACGCCTGACCCTGTCCCCCCCCCGCATAAACAGCCTTCCCGACGCCTGACCCTGTCCCCCCCCGCATAAACAGCCTTCCTGACGCCTGACCCTGTCCCCCCCGCATAAACAGCCTTCCTGACGCCTGACCCTGTCCCCCCGCATAAACAGCCTTCCTGACGCCTGACCCTGTCCCCCCCGCATAAACAGCCTTCCCGACGCCTGACCCTGTCCCCCCGCATAAACAGCCTTCCTGACGCCTGACCCTGTCCCCCCGCATAAACAGCCTTCCCGACGCCTGACCCTGTCCCCCCCCGCATAAACAGCCTTCCTGACGCCTGACCCTGTCCCCCCCGCATAAACAGCCTTCCTGACGCCTGACCCTGTCCCCCCGCATAAACAGCCTTCCTGACACCTGACCCTGTCCCCCCGCATAAACAGGCTTACTGACGCCAGACCCTGTCCCCCCGCATAAACAGCCTGACGCCTAACCCTGTCCCCCTGCATAAGCAGCCTTCCCGACGCCTGACCCTGTCGCCCCCGCATAAACAGCCTTCCTGACGCCTGACCCTGTCCCCCCGCATAAACAGCCTGATGCCTAACCCTGTCCCCCCGCATAAGCAGCCTTCCCGACGCCTGACCCTGTCCCCCCCGCATAAACAGCCTTCCTGACGCCTGACCCTGTCCCCCCCGCATAAACAGCTTTCCCGACGCCTGACCCTGTCCCCCCCGCATAAACAGCCTTCCTGACGCCTGACCCTGTCCCCCCGCATAAAAAGCCTTCCTGACGCCTGACCCTGTCCCCCCCGCATAAACAGCCTTCCCGACGCCTGACCCTGTCCCCCCGCATAAACAGCCTTCCTGACGCCTGACCCTGTCCCCCCGCATAAAAAGCCTTCCTGACGTCTGACCCTGTCCCCCCGCATAAACAGCCTTCCCGACGCCTGACCCTGTCCCCCCGCATAAACAGGCTTACTGACGCCTGACCTTGTCCCCCCCCCCGCATAAACAGCCTTCCCGACGCCTGACCCTGTCCCTCCCGCATAAACAGGCTTACTGACGCCTGACCCTGTCCCCCACATAAACAGCCTGCCTGACGCCTAAACCTCCACACCCCCCCACACCCCCATTTTCCTGATGCCTAATAGCCCCCAGCGATGAAAATGTGGGTGCCGCCATAGGGCCTTTTTAAATTTATCAGGAAAATCAGAAACTAATAGTGCTCGAGTACACCCCTGCTGGGAATTCAACCAACATTGGAAGTATATTTCTTTGGTCCAATTCCAAGCTGCATAAATGGTCATTAAACTTTCACACAAGCTGGAAACATCTACATCTTATTGCTCATCTGTACTGTCCTATAACATCTGGGGAATCAAAGTTGCTTTCATACTGAATCAGATATAAGTATATTACTGATGGGGGAGGGTAGCCGTACTGACCTGCGGGTACACATTACTCCGTATGAAAATCTCATCCATGGCTTGCTGGTTCCACATGTGGTTAGCTGCTGCTAGATGTCCCCGGTCAAAGCCACTGCCCTGGTAGTTCAAGTTGCTGGCCCGATGGTAAGGATGTACAGACTCATCTTCTGTGAACTCAGAGTTCTGCCTGTCAGCAGTGCCACGTATCCGCTCCACGTTCAGCTGCTCTAGAACCCACGGTGGGCCCCGCAGCCGGGTGTCAGTTAAGAACGTGCGGCTTGCGGATTTTCAGCTAGCTGAAGCCTGGCAGGGCAAACCTAGTGATGTCACAGCGGAGGGCAGGGATACTTCTGAAGCTGCCTGTACGATGGGATAGGGGGGGGGGGGTGCAGGCTCCCCCCGCAGTCTCCAGTGGATCACTCCAGCACCCAGCGCAGCTCCGACTGCCAGGGACACCCCTGAAAGCAAAACTTTGCTTCTAAGTCATCTTCACAATGGCATATCCGGTTCAGCACCGCAGTGCCGAAAATCTCATGCATCCGAGCAACGTTCACCTCCCATTCATTCGCCTATAAACTTTATTGCTACTTATCACAATGAATTGATCTATATCTTGTTTTTTCCGCCACTAATTAGGCTTTCTTTGGGTACTACATTTTGCTATGAATTATTTTTTCTAAATCCATTTTAACAGGAAGATTAAGAAAGAAATGAAAAAAAAATTCATTCTCAGTTTTTGGCCATTATAGTTTGAAATTAATATACGCTACCGTAATTAAAACCCATGTATTTTATTTGCCCATCTGTCCCGTTAATTACACCATTCAAACGATGTCCCTATCACAATTTATGGTGCCGATATTTCACTTAGAAATAAAGGTGCATTTTTTTCAATTTGCGTCCATCACTAT
Source organism: Hyperolius riggenbachi (assembly GCF_040937935.1). Lineage (NCBI taxonomy): Eukaryota > Metazoa > Chordata > Amphibia > Anura > Hyperoliidae > Hyperolius > Hyperolius riggenbachi. The sequence goes on along the minus strand of NC_090653.1, from coordinate 246,522,679 downwards.
TTATAAGCTTATAATTTTAAATAATATAATAACATACTCTCTTGACATGTATATTTAAAAGGAATACTTAGGCCCCGTTCACACTGCACGCGTTTCCAGCCGCGTTTTGGAAACGCGTGCAGGTGGCCGACACGCACGACATCAGACATTGCATAGAGTGCAATGTCTGATGTTCACACTGCATGCGTTCCGGACCTGTGCGGTCCGGGAACGCATGCTGCACGCATTTTTTGTAAAAACGCATGGCTGTCCCATTCACTTTTCAGTGATGGGATCAGCCACGCAACGCATACGAACGCGGATGGCGTGCGTTCGTACGCGTTGCGGTCCGCATGCGTTGCGGTCTGCGTTCTGCAGTCTGAACGGGGCCTTAAGTCCCAAAAAAAAAAAAAAAAAGACATTTACTCACCTGGGGCATCCCTCAGCACCCCGAAGCTGGATGGTGCCCTCGCAGCCCCGCTCCGATCGTCCTGTCCCCGCCGGCGGCTACTTCCGGTTCGGCGACAGCCGCCGACAGGCTGGGAACGCGGCTGATTTTCCGCGTTCCCAGCCGCTGCTATCACTCTCTATGCTGCTATAGCGTCTATATAGACGCAATAGCAGCATAGAGAGTGATAGCAGCGGCTGGGAACGCGGAAAATCAGCCGCGTTCCCAGCCTGTCGGCGGCTGTCGCCGAACCGGAAGTAGCCGCCGGCGGGGACAGGACGATCGGAGCGGGGCTGCGAGGGCACCATCCAGCTTCGGGGTGCTGAGGGATGCCCCAGGTGAGTAAATGTCTTTTTTTTTTTACTTAAGTATTCCTTTAAAAAGTTTAGACCCTTGGGTAACTATGTTTTTTTTTTTTGAATTGTATTTTTTTATTTAATAAAAAAAAATGTATGTGGGTAATTTTTGGTGTGGGAGGGAAACTGCTTATTTTACATGTAAAATAAGCAAATTCTTTAATTAAAAATGTATGTGGGTGCAGTTTACTATTTGGCCACAAGATGGCCACAGTGAGAAAAGTCCTGGATGCGAACGATCTCGCATCCAGGAACAGAAATTTAGAGGAGTTGTTTCCTGGGGGCAGAAATACCACGCTCTCTGGAGAGAAAGCGCCGGTATTTCTGCGGGGAAGTTAGATCGGTGAATGGGAATTATATTCCCATTCACTGATCGGGGGGCTAGCGGCGGGTGCGCGCGCCCGATCGCACGCACCACGCATTGAAAGCAGCAGTGCCTTTCTGGACGAGAAAGCTCGTCCAGAAAGGGCGAACTGGATATAATATTCAGATTGCAACTATCACTTCTTCCGCATACAGTCAGCTGAAGACATTGTTCAGAGGGGAATGTCCTGTAAAATGCAACAAATAAGTTTTAGTGTAATTACAAGCTGAAGACCTGGAGTTGCTCAGGTATGTATTTGGTTGTTGAGTCTGACTACTTTTTGTAACCTTGACACAGTAACTCAATGACCAAGTTTGTGAGCTTTGGGGTCCTTGGCATCAATAATGTGAGAATGGGAGCAGTTTAAATTTCAGGGCTGTGGAGTCTGAGTCGTGGAGTCGGGGCAATTTTGGGTGCCTGGAGTCGGAAAAAAAAAATGCACCGACTCCTAATGAATTTAAACTAATTGAAATAGAAAATATGATAACATGTTCTATTTCTCAGATAATAGTCATCATAAATAATTTATATATACAGTAATAGCTGTGCTTAGTCCACAAAAATGAAATAAACCAATCAAAATTAGTTACTGGTGCTGCTTCAATAAAGCAGCCCCTGTATTTTTAAAGTCAGATATACACATCTGATTGTGACTGTATATAGAGGGTAGAGGTTCGAGATAAGGATAAGGATAGAGGGTAGAGGTTCGAGATAAGGATAAGGATAGAGGGTAGAGGTTCGAGATAAGGATAAGGATAGAGGGTAGAGGTTCGAGATAAGGATAAGGATAGAGGGTAGAGGTTCGAGATAAGGATAAGGATAGAGGGTAGAGGTTCGAGATAAGGATAAGGATAGAGGGTAGAGGTTCGAGATAAGGATAAGGATAGAGGGTAGAGGTTCGAGATAAGGATAAGGATAGAGGGTAGAGGTTCGAGATAAGGATAAGGATAGAGGGTAGAGGTTCGAGATAAGGATAAGGATAGAGGGTAGAGGTTCGAGATAAGGATAAGGATAGAGGGTAGAGGTTCGAGATAAGGATAAGGATAGAGGGTAGAGGTTCGAGATAAGGATAAGGATAGAGGGTAGAGGTTCGAGATAAGGATAAGGATAGAGGGTAGAGGTTCGAGATAAGGATAAGGATAGAGGGTAGAGGTTCGAGATAAGGATAAGGATAGAGGGTAGAGATTCGAGATAAGGATAAGGATAGAGGGTAGAGGTTCGAGATAAGGATAAGGATAGAGGGTAGAGGTTCGAGATAAGGATAAGGATAGAGGGTAGAGGTTCGAGATAAGGATAAGGATAGAGGGTAGAGGTTCGAGATAAGGATAAGGATAGAGGGTAGAGGTTCGAGATAAGGATAAGGATAGAGGGTAGAGGTTCGAGATAAGGATAAGGATAGAGGGTAGAGGTTCGAGATAAGGATAAGGATAGAGGGTCGAGGTTCGAGATAAGGATAAGGATAGAGGGTCGAGGTTCGAGATAAGGATAAGGATAGAGGGTCGAGGTTCGAGATAAGGATAAGGATAGAGGGTCGAGGTTCGAGATAAGGATAAGGATAGAGGGTAGAGGTTCGAGATAAGGATAAGGATAGAGGGTAGAGGTTCGAGATAAGGATAAGGATAGAGGGTAGAGGTTCGAGATAAGGATAAGGATAGAGGGTAGAGGTTCGAGATAAGGATAAGGATAGAGGGTAGAGGTTCGAGATAAGGATAAGGATAGAGGGTAGAGGTTCGAGATAAGGATAAGGATAGAGGGTAGAGGTTCGAGATAAGGATAAGGATAGAGGGTAGAGGTTCGAGATAAGGATAAGGATAGAGGGTAGAGGTTCGAGATAAGGATAAGGATAGAGGGTAGAGGTTCGAGATAAGGATAAGGATAGAGGGTAGAGGTTCGAGATAAGGATAAGGATAGAGGGTAGAGGTTCGAGATAAGGATAAGGATAGAGGGTAGAGGTTCGAGATAAGGATAGAGGTTCGAGATAAGGATAGAGGTTCGAGATAAGGATAGAGGTTCGAGATAAGGATAGAGGTTCGAGATAAGGATAGAGGTTCGAGATAAGGATAGAGGTTCGAGATAAGGATAGAGGTTCGAGATAAGGATAGAGGTTCGAGATAAGGATAGAGGTTCGAGATAAGGATAGAGGTTCGAGATAAGGATAGAGGTTCGAGATAAGGATAGAGGTTCGAGATAAGGATAGAGGTTCGAGATAAGGATAGAGGTTCGAGATAAGGATAGAGGTTCGAGATAAGGATAGAGGTTCGAGATAAGGATAGAGGTTCGAGATAAGGATAGAGGTTCGAGATAAGGATAGAGGTTCGAGATAAGGATAGAGGTTCGAGATAAGGATAGAGGTTCGAGATAAGGATAGAGGTTCGAGATAAGGATAGAGGTTCGAGATAAGGATAGAGGTTCGAGATAAGGATAGAGATACACATACATACATACATATACTAACATCTATGCTGTAAGTATAAAGCCTGATGTGTAGCCGTGTCACTAATAGAGATGGTCAATGAGATGGAAAGAATTCTGCGTAGATTCTGATTTATGCAAATGTATGCACTCTGCTCATGAAATCAAATAATTTGACATGTTAAAATTTGGTTTGGTGACTACAAATTAAATGGTACCTGAGACGGATGAAAAGAAAAAAAGTTTTATACATACCTGGGGCTTCTTCCAGCCCCCTTCAGGCTAATCAGTCCCTCGCTGTCCACCTCCACCACCTTTATCTTCTGCTATGAGTCCTGGCAATTCAGCCAGTCAGCGCAGTCCGGCCGCATGCCGCTTCCACAGCCAGGAGCATTCTGCACCTGTGCAACAGTGCTGCGCAGGTGTAGTACGCTCCCGGCTGCGGAGTGTGTGCATGCGCACTACGCCAGACTGGCTCAAGTACCTGGACTCATAGCAGAAGATCCAGGTGGCGGAGGAGGACAACGAGGGACTGATTAGCCTGAAGGGGGCTGGAGGAAGCCCCAGGTATGTATAAAACTTTAATTTCATCTGTCTCAGGTTTACTTTGTTACACAGTAGTACTATACTCTACATATGCACTCCCCAAAGAGCTGCAGGGAATCCACTGAGAATGTTGTGCACATTGAACACAGAGGTGTTGACTATCACCCATAAACCTGGTTCAGATTGTGCATGAAGAATGTGCAATAACTCCTTATTCCCCTGCAGAGTACCTGCACATCACTCTTACATGTACCCACAGCTACATTGCCTAGGGCCTGATGGATGTTTTGTTTTCCGGCCTGTACCTTTTTCAAGTACCCTTAAGGACTAGTTTTAGTCTATGACTAAAGGGAATAAATATGTCAGTCTCCATATCCTTCTCACTTCAGTTGTCTTTTAAAATTCCTAAGCGTTGGCAGATAAGAGACAAATTTCATGTTACATACTTCCAATCAAGATTGTAATATGCAAATTAGAGGAGTCGGAGGAATCCTAAACTGAGGAGTCGGTGGATTTTTATACCGACTCCACAGCCCTGTTAAATTATCCCATTGAAATCAAGTAAACAAATCTGTTTGACTGTTTGTGGCTCTGCCCCCTTTTCTGAATTTTAATGCAATGACCGATTGTAGCAGTTTTGAGGCCCCTGCTATTAACAGTTTAAAAATGGCAGCAGTTTCAATATTCCCCTTGAAAATCAATAGGTTTTGAATATTGAATGGCTGTTGTAGGTTCCACCCACTTTCCTGATTATAATTCCTAGTCACCCAGTGACAGACTGTGCCAAGTTTGAGAATCCTGCTTTCAGGAACCAGCCCCATGGCATCTCTCCGACACAGAGTAAGAATGGCTGTTTACATGTTCCCATTGACAATGAATTACTGTAATTTGATTGGCTGTTTTAGGCTCTGCCCACTGTCAATTTTCACCTTGGTCACCAAGTGACCAACTGTGCCAAGTTTGGGGACTCTGGCTTTATTTCTGTGAGAATGCGACCCCCAGAACATATCATCCCAGGTAGTAAGACCAAGTTTTGTTGAAATCAGTCAAGGCGTTTGAGTGATCACGGGGCGGGCACGCACACACGCACACACACACACACACATTCAGATTTTCAGCTACAAGCTTGTCACTGCCATTCCTTACACTACAGGAATAACTGTCAGTAGCCTTTACTTCTGTATTCAGTGGTTACTGACATGCTCATGGATAGGGATGGTAAACTGGATGCAAATAAATCATAGTTAAAGGTTAACTGAACAGAAGATAGCCCAAGTATACCCTCTGGATCAGTGGTCCTCAAAATACAGCCTGCTGAGGCTTTTTCACTGCCCCCCCCCCCCCCCCAAACAAAATCTATAACTTATAAATGCGGCCCACTGTACCTTTAAATATCAGCGGCCTGCATATAGAATAGCAGTGCTGGTATCACCCATCCACATACCGTAGAAGCCAGCGAGCAGTAATTCACTGGCCTCCAATCCAATTCTGCATCAGGTGACACTGCTGTCCAACTGGAAAGCAGATTGTTACCCGGGTATGCTTCACTGTCTGGTGCACAAAGACGTTCTGCCGCGTGACTGAATGGCTGCTGCTGGGAGTTCTCCAGGCATGGTGGGGGGGGGGGATGAATAGCTAGATTCAATGTAATGTGTTTCAACATCATTTTATGTATGTTCCGGTCCCCAAGCAGTCTGAAGTATATTGATCCGGCCCTAGACCGAAAAAGTGTTTGGGGACCCCTGCTCTAGATTGTAAGCTCGCAAGGGCAGGGACCAACCCCTATTGCTTTTCATTTTGCTGTAGTTTACCATATGAATGTGTACCAATTTTAATGATATTTCAAACCACACATTAAAGCGAACTTGAGGCGGAATTTTAAAATCTTAATAGGGCCCAGAGGCATGTCATGTGCACATTGACATGCCTACTGCTAGTGCCCCCCGCGAAAATATCGCCAGACTAGCTACAATCTGCTTGTCACTAGCCTGCTTTGTTCACCTGAGGCTTGTCAATCACAAGTACTTCCTGGGTCGTGGCTTGGCTTCCGATTGGAGGAAGCTAGCAGAGGCGGGGAGAGCCTGTAATGGAGGCAGCATGATTGAAAAAAGACTCAGGTAAACAAAGCAGGCTAGCAACAAGCAGATTGGTGCCAGCCCGGCGATATTTTCAGGGGGGACAGCAGAGCGAAGGGGGCACTAGCAGCAGCGATGGAGGGACAGAGGCATGTCATTGTGCACATGACATGCCTATGGCCACTATTAAGATTTAAAAATTCTGCCTCGGGTTCTCTTTAAAGGATATCTATTGCAAAAAATTGTAAAATTTAAAATGCATGTGAACACATGCAAATACAAAATACATTTCTTCCAGAGAAAGATGAGCCATAAATCACTTACAGTAAGTAGGTAGAAATCTGACAGAACCGACAGGGTTTGGACTAGTTCATCTCTTCATGGGGGATTCTCAGCAAGGCAAAGACATTCCCTGAAAAGTATTTATACAAAGATGCTGGCCAGCCTCCCTGCTGGTTTCACACTTTTTGACAGTTGGACAGAGCAACTAAATGCTTTTGAAAATAAAGAAAACCCTGAGAATCCCTGTTGGTTCTGTCAGATTTTTACTACCTACTGAAAGAGACAGCAGCATAGGAGAAAAGCAATTTATGTCTTTTTACTCTGGAAGAAATGCACTTATCTGTATGTATTTACATGTATTTTAAATGTTACGATTTTCGAAATAGTGGTCCTTTAAAGGACTTACGAGGCCAAATATCGAAAATTTGGTCATTACCTGTTTGATATTAGAATACATAGGTTATTTCCTCTGCTCCCTCTGTCCCATTCCGCCTCCAATGCATTTTTTACATAGCCCCCAGGCTGCGACCCGACCCCACAGCACGGGTCGTCTCGTATGCCACAATCAAGATGGCCGCCGCCAAGATCCGCGCCTGCGCAGTACGCATGGCGGAGAGTGCGGCTGCGCAGCTCTCCGCCCTCGCCATTAGCGCGCCCGCTGCCACGCTAGGAGGACGCTGACATCGAGTACGCGGTTGGGCGAGGGCGGAGAGCTGCGCAGCCGCACTCTCCGCCATGCGTACTGCGCAGGCGCGGATCTTGGCGGCGGCCATCTTGATTGTGGCATACAAGACGGCCCGTGCTGTGGGGTCGGGTCGCAGCCTGGGGGCTATGTAAAAAATGCATTGGAGGCGGAATGGGACAGAGGGAGCAGAGGAAATCACCTATGGATTCTAATATCAAACAGGTAATGACCAAAATTTCGATATTTGGCCTCGTAAGTCCTTTAACTATGTATGTATTTGTATTACTGGATGTGATGACTGTACCGTGTCTTACTTATGTATATGTTCCAGAATATTTGTTTTGTACTAGCGCTACGGAAGATGTTTAGTGTTATATAAAACACTTCCTGACGCCTGACCCTGCCCCCCCCCCCCCCCCCCGCATAAACAGCCTTCCTGACACCTGTCCCCCCGCATAAACAGCCTTCCTGACGCTTGACCCTGTCCCCCCGCATAAACAGCCTTCCTGACGCCTGACCCTGCCCCCCCGCATAAACAGCCTTCCTGACGCCTGACCCTGTCCCCCCGCATAAACAGCCTTCCTGACGCCTTACCCTGTCCCACCGCATAAACAGCCTTCCTGACGCCAGACCCTGTCCCCCCGCATAAACAGCCTTCCTGACGCCAGACCCTGTCCCCCCGCATAAACAGCCTTCCTGACGCCTGACCCTGTCCCCCCGCATAAACAGCCTTCCTGACGCCTGACCCCCCGCATAAACAGCCTTCCTGACGCCTGATCCTGACCCTCCGCATAAACAGCCTTCCATACGCCTGACCCTGTCCCCCGCATAAACAGCCTTCCTGACGCCTGACCCTGCCCCCCCGCATAAACAGCCTTCCTGACGCCTGACCCTGTCCCCCCGCATAAACAGCCTTACTGACGCCTGACCCTGTCCCCCCGCATAAACAGCCTTCCTGACGCCTGACCCTGTCCACCCGCATAAACAGCCTTCCTGACGCCTGACCCCCCGCATAAACAGCCTTCCTGACGCCTGACCCTGTCCCCCCGCATAAACAGCCTTCCTGACGCCTGACCCTGTCCCCCCGCATAAACAGCCTTCCTGACGCCTGACCCTGTCCCCCCGCATAAACAGCCTTCCTGACGCCAGACCCCCCGCATAAACAGCCTTCCTGACGCCTGATCCTGACCCTCCGCATAAACAGCCTTCCATACGCCTGACCCTGTCCCCCCGCATAAACAGCCTTCCTGACCCTGTCCCCCCGCATAAACAGCCTTCCTGACGCCTGACCCTGTCCCCCCGCATAAACAGCCTTCCTGACGCCAGACCCTGTCCCCCCGCATAAACAGCCTTCCTGACGCCAGACCCTGTCCCCCCGCATAAACAGCCTTCCTGACGCCTGACCCCCCGCATAAACAGCCTTCCTGACGCCTGATCCTGACCCTCCGCATAAACAGCCTTCCATACGCCTGACCCTGTCCCCCCGCATAAACAGCCTTCCTGACGCCTGACCCCCCGCATAAACAGCCTTCCTGACGCCTGACCCTGTCCCCCCGCATAAACAGCCTTCCTGACGCCTGACCCTGTCCCCCCGCATAAACAGCCTTCCTGACGCCTGACCCTGTCCCCCCGCATAAACAGCCTTCCTGACGCCTGACCCTGTCCCCCCGCATAAACAGCCTTCCTGACGCCTGACCCTGTCCCCCCGCATAAACAGCCTTCCTGACGCCTGACCCTGTCCCCCCGCATAAACAGCCTTCCTGACGCCTGACCCTGTCCCCCCGCATAAACAGCCTTCCTGACGCCTGACCCTGTCCCCCCGCATAAACAGCCTTCCTGACGCCTGACCCTGTCCCCCCGCATAAACAGCCTTCCTGACGCCTGACCCTGTCCCCCCGCATAAACAGCCTTCCTGACGCCTGATCCTGACCCTCCACATAAACAGCTTTACTGATGCCTAACCCTGTCCCCCCGCATAAACAGCCTTCCTGACGCCTGATCCTGACCCTCCGCATAAACAGCTTTACTGATGCCTAACCCTGTCCCCCCACATAAACAGCCTTACTGATGCCTGTCCCCCCGCATAAACAGCCTTACTGATGCCTGACCCTGTCCCCCCACATAAACAGCCTTACTGATGCCTGACCCTGAAAATCGTGTAGTAAAAAAAGTGCTTCATTTTTTTACCATAATTATGTATAAATGATTTAGTCAGTGTTTGCTCATTGTAAAATCTTTCCTCTCCCTAATTTACATTCTGACATTACATGGTGACATTTTTACTGTGGGCAGGTTATGTAGCTGCTCCTAGCTGTTTTGGCTGTTAGATACAGCTGTAATCAGCTAATTCCTGTCTGTGAACCTTGTTACATTGTAACAAACTGCCAAAAGTACCGAGGTACTCAGAGCTTCTTGTGGAAGGGGTTTTAGCACAAAATCAGTCATACAGCACCCCCTGATGGTCTGTTTGTGAAAAGCATTATATGTCTCATGTAAAAGGGGGTATCAGCTACTGATTGGGATAAAGTTCAATTCTAGGTTGGAGTTTCTCTTTAACAGAGTATTGTGACACGCAGAGAGAGCGGTGGGCGTGACTGACAAGGCAGCGCTGCCCTCTATAGCTAAAGAGTGCTCTGATTGGCTGGGGGGCGCGGCCGACCGAACAATGGACGTAGCTGACCAAGCAGTGCTGCCCTCTATGGCTGAAAAGCTCTCAATTGGCTGGGGGCGTTGCAAAGCACGCTTCCACTAGAGGTTATATGTAGTGGGGGTAGAGCTGGGAGCGCAGCGTTGGGCCATGTGGAGGCAGGCACATTCAAGCTCCACACAGTGGCCACTTTTGCTGATACTCCATTTTGGTAGATGCCGGAGTGGGAACATATTACTGTTTCCTCCCCCTTGTTTATCTCCTTTGGGCGGATGGTCCTGTGTGGGGCAATCTTTATATTATGCGCCTGCCGCTTTATTGGCAGCATCGCGTCATTGGGACGTTCACGCAGCGCTTCCCGTCCTGCATGCCCAGTATGTTTCCCAGTTTCTATGGGAACGAGCGTGTTTTGCGTGAGGTTGATTGGTTGTTGGCTAGGTAAAGGATGAGGGGAAACAGTGTTATGGCAACCACGCCCCCTTGAGAAAGCCGGAGAAACGTCGGGGGGAGCCGCTCACTTCCTGCATGGGACGCCACGCCGTCCCGACCTCCATCCAGCGCATCACAGGGCTGCCGTCAGGCACTGACATCTAGCCGTGCAAGCCGCTCGGTCCCGGGGCCGAGCTGGAGATTGCTTGGACCTGTGATGCCACTTTCGTGCACCCTTCTGTACACTCGCTCGGAACATTGGCTGAAGTGCACTGTTTAATGCCTACGAGATAAAGCTGTCACTCCTCTGCGTGGTCTGGTGAGAAAAGCTGTTGCACATTTTGAAGGTTTTTGCTGGGCATTACATACAGTGGTGTGAAAAAATATTTGCCCCCTTCCTGATTTCTTATTCTTTTGCATATTTGTCACACTTAAATGTTTCTGCTCATCAAAAACCATTAACCATTAGGTAAAGATAACATAATTGAACACAAAATGCAGTTTTAAATGATGGTTTTTATTATTTAGTGAGAAAAAAAAACCTCAAACCCTACATGACCCTGTGTGAAAAAGAAATTGCCCCCTGAACCTAATAACTGGTTGGGCCACCCTTAGCAGCAATAACTGCAATCAAGCGTTTGCGATAACTTGCAACAAGTCTTTTACAGTGCTCTGGAGGAATTTTGGCCCACTCATCTTTGCAGAATTATTGTAATTCAGCTTTATTTGAGGGTTTACTAGCATTAACTGCCTTTTTAAGGTCATGCCACAACATCTTAATAGGATTCAGGTCAGGGCTTTGACTAGGCCACTCCAAAGTCTTCATTTTGTTTTTCTTCAGCCATTCAGAGGTGGATTTGCGGGTGTCTTTTGGGTCATTGTCCTGCTGCAGCACCCAAGATCGCTTCAGCTTGAGTTGACGAACAGATGGCTGGACATTCTCCTTCAGGATTTTTTGGTAGACAGTAGAATTCATGGTTCCATCTATCACAGCAAGCCTTCCAGGTCCTGAAGCAGCAAAACAACCCCAGACCATCACACTACCACCACCATATTTTACTGTTGGTATGATGTTCTTTTGCTGAAATGCTGTGTTACTTCTACGACAGATTTAACAGGACACGCACCTTCCAAAAAGTTCAACTTTTGTCTCGGCGGTCCACAAGGTATTTTCCCACAAGTCTTGGCAATCATTGAGATGGTTTTTTTTAGCAAAATTGAGACGAGCATTAATGTTCTTTTTGTTTAAAAGTGGTTTGCGCCTTGGATATCTGCCATAAAGGCTGTTTTTGCCCAGTCTCTTTCTTATGGTGGAGTTGTGAACACTGACCTTAATTGAGGCAAGTGAGGCCTGCAGTTCTTTAGATGTTGTCCTGGGGTCTTTTGTGGCCTCTCGGATGAGTTTTCTCTGCGCTCTTGGGGTAATTTTGGTCGGCCAGCCACTCCTGGGAAGGTTCATCACTGTTCCATGTTTTTGCAATTTGTGGATAATGGATCTCACTGTGGTTCGCTGGAGTCCCAAAGCTTTAGAAATGGCTTTATAACCTTTACCAGACTGATAGATCTCAATTACAGTACTTTTGTTCTCATTTGTTCCTAAATTTCTTTGGATCTTGGCATGATGTCTAGCTTTTGGTCTACTTCTGTGTCAGATAGCTCCTATTTAAGTGATTTCTTGATTGAAACAGGTGTGGCAGTAATCAGGCCTGGGGGTGACTACAGAAATTGAACTCAGGTGTGATAAACCACAGTAAAGTTATTTTTAACAAGGGGGGCAATCACTTTTTCACACAGGGCCATGTAGGTTTTGAGTTTTTTTTCCTCACTAAATAATAAAAACCATCATTTAAAACTTCATTTTGTGTTCAATTATGTTATCTTTGACTAATAGTTAACGGTTTTTGATGAGCAGAAACATTGAAGTGTGACAAACATGCAAAAAAATAAGAAATCAGGAAGGGGGCAAAGTTTTTCACACCACTTTATACCGTATATGAACTGTGATCATTGAAGATCCTATCTGTGTTTCTTTCGGTGCTGCCTGGCTTTTGCATGGACTTTCTGCAACATTATCTACTTATACTTTGCTTGTGCCTCTAACCCTAATGATTAACAATCCGTTACACAAGTTTGAATTTATCTTGGTGGACTATACATCAACAGGATATTATGCTCTATGAAGTAATGTTGGCACTTTTGAACTGTCCTGACATCTTTGTTCATTAGGAGTTTTTCAAATAGACCCCATATTTTGGGTATGATCCTTTAGATGCCGGCGAGTGATTGGTGGTGTGCATGGAGCTCTGGATGGTTTGTGTTGTGACGGGGTGGCCATCCCATGTACCTTTTATTGATTTTATTACATCTTTGACTTATAATAAAATTTATACACTCTTTTGCTATATTTGAGGCTTCCATTTATGGTTCGGTTTTGGTCAATTCAGTAGGGGGTGTAGGTCCTGCTATTTAAATTTTTCCACTGCCACTACATTGTTTGTTAAGGTTATGTAGCTGCTCCTAGCTGTTTTGGCTGTTAGAGACAGCTGTAATCAGCTAATTCCTGTCTGTGAACCTTGTTACATTGTGGCAGATTGCCCAGAGTACCGAGGTACTCAGAGCTTCTTGTGGGAGTGGTTTCAGCGCAAAATCAGTCATACAGCACCCCCTGAAGGTCTGTTTGTGAAAAGCATTATATTTTTCATGTAAAAGGGGGTATCAGCTACTGATTGGGATAAAGTTCAATTCTAGGTTGGAGTTTCTCTTTAATACACTCAGACCAGTTGCTGTTGAAATTTTATTTTTATGGTGACAATACCGCTTTAACTGAATCTAAACTTACCTGAGGTTTCTACTAGCCCCCTCAGAAGACCTGTGCCCGTAACGGGACAAACCGACCCTCCAGTCCTTGCAGCGAATCAGTTTTGCCGACTGGCCATTTGATGGTCACTGCACCTGAACAACCCTGGCCACATGCGTCCTCGATCACGATTTTTTCATACTGCAGTGACCATCAGCTGGCAAAACCAAAACTGGCTCGCTGCAGGGGAATGGAGAATTTGTCCTGGCGTGGGCACAGGATATCTGCAGAGGGCTAGTAGAAGCCACAGGTAAGTTAAACTTTTTTTTTTTACATTCAATTAAGGTTCCCTTGGAGGGTTTGATGGCACCAAAGGGGCCAACACCGTTAGATGTAAGGGATAAAAAGCACATAGTCTTGTGCGGCACAAGAGTGAATGAGAGGATAAGAAATAAAAGACCACTATCATGAAAAGTGATACAATTTTAATTCCATATGTATGCATATCAGTTATATATAGAAAGGTTTCAGAGTAAAAGGCAATAAACTACTTTTTAGTTAGATTAATAAAACTGGCTGTAAAAGTAAAAACTAACAGTTTTGACAGGTTATTGGACTAGTCTAGCGCCTCATGAGAGATTTTCAAACATTTAAAAAAAAACAAAAAAAACAAAACACTTACTGAATGGCAGTTGCTCAGTCCAACTGGCCAATAGTGCATGCGAGTAGGGAGACTGGACAGCGTCTTGTATAGATCCTTTCCATGGAATGCTTTTGTAATTAAATTAAATACTGAGAATCTTCCATAAAAATATTAACTAATCTAAAACGGCTCCCTAAAGTCACCCCCACTTCCAATCAGCACAAATTAAAAATTCCATTGTTTTAGGTTAATGCTACATGTTGTCCATTTGTACACAGGGCTGTATTTAGGGTTTGGGCTCCCCTAGGCACCCCAAACCTATGGCGCTCCCCCACACCAAGCCAGGAAAAAATGGGTGTGGCCACAGAATGCAGTGGGCGTGTCCATAACATACAGTGGGTGTGACCAATTAAAATTTCCTGGTAAGAGTGCAGCCCAAAGTCGGTGGGGCCATGTTTTCTCCCTGGGTATGAGTAAAGTGACCCTAAAAAGCAAGTAGGAAATGTTCCCAAATAAAAAAACATTAGCCAGTGTTCTCTCGCACAAAATATTGGTAGGTATTAGAATGTGAGCTCCTCTGCAGACAACAGTCATGTTACTGACTTTTCTCAAAGTGCTGCAGAAGATGCCAGTGCTATATAACTACATAATATGGTAGGACATTAGACTGTGGCAGGATTAGATTGTAAGCTCCCCAGAGGATAGTCAGCGACATGACTACATACTCTGAAGTACTGCTGAAGATGGCAGTACAATATAGCACAGTAGTATGGCAGCATGGTGGCGTAGTGGTTAGCGCTCTCGCATTGCAGCGCTGGGTTCCCGTTTCGAATCCCAGCCAGGTAAACATCTGCAAGGAGTTTGTATGTTCTCCCTGTGTGGGTTTCCTTCAGACACTCTGGTTTCCTCCCATATCCCAATTCCATATGATACAGATAAGTTAATTAGCTTCCCCCTAAAAATTGGCCCTAGACTACGATACATACATACACATGACTATGGTAGGGATTAGATTGTGACAAGCCAATACATACTCTGTACAGCGCTGCGTAATATGTTGGCGCTATATAAATAATTAGTATAAGTACAGTATAAAGTAGCCAGGTCTATAGGTGTCCCCAATCTAGACATATACTATAGGTGTCCCCAGTATAGATAGCCAGGTTTATAGGTATCCCCAGTTTAGGTAGTAGTCAGGAGCGTAACTAGAAATCACTGGGCCCCTTGCGAAAATAGGTGCCAAATAATCGTAATGGGGCAACGTTTCACCATAAGATAAAATAAATCGCAACAGCAGCATAACACCAGATAAACGCAATGAGTGCAGCATAACACCAGATAATAAACGCAATGGCTATCATTAAGGGAGTTATCAGGCAATTTCTTAAATTGAAAACACCCATGCCTGCGTGCAACTAACCTTTTGTGTGGCTGGATCGCCCCCTCCAATCCACGTCCAAACGCACCAGTTTTCTTCGGTCAGCCCCGGTCGGGGACCCGATCGAGGTCGGGCTCCCCAGCGACCCGGAACTAATGAGGCACCGCAGGCGCAATGTATTGCTGGACGCTGGCGCAGCGACTTCAGATGCACGCAGCCGTACGTTCCCTTACGGCTGCGCACACGTACTAGAACTGCCGGAGGAGGGTTTGAGCTTGCTACGTCACTCGCAAGCCAAACCCTCCGCTTCTGCCACCGCTCGTCAGGCCCACCCACTCCTTTGGCCAGCCCACTCCGACAGCTGCCGCCTTGCCTCTATGCGCGCTCCAAGCACAGATCATCCGTGCATGAGAGGCGCAGGCAAGCGGAGGCTGGCGGAGAATCATTTTGCAGAAAAGTTGTGGGCTGGGAGAAGGAGTGGGCTGGGAGAAGGAGTGGGCGGGCCTGACAAGCGGTGGCAGAAGCGGAGGGTTTGGCTTGCGCTTGACGTAGGCAAGCCCAAACCCTCCTCCTGCGCTCTACTACGCGTGCGCAGCCGTAACGAACTGTACGGCTGCACGCAAAGATAAGTAACTTCCCTCTGCGTTCCAAGCACAGGAACAGGGAAGTTACAAATTAAGCCACACCATCTACTTCCGGGGCACCCGAAACAAACGGCCCAAATTGCGGAGCCGGGGAAGACCGGAGGGGGGAAACAACAATGCGACCCTGCTGACATTAGCCTACTGAACAGCGGAAGGTAGGCCACTTATATTGTAATACATTTGCCTGATAACTTCTTTAAAGTGACTCTGTAACAAAAATTACAACGTTTTTTCTACCATCCTACAAGTTCCTAAACCTATTCTAATCTGTTTTGGCTCACTGCAGCTCTTTCTACTATAACCATCTCTGTAATAAATCAATGTATCTTTCCCCTGTCAGACTTGTCGGCCTGTGTCTGGAAGGCTGCCAAGTTCTTCAGTGTTGAACTGTTCCTCTATGCACACTCCAGTGTGTGTTTTATTTACATAAGCCAGCAGCTTCTCTGCTATCTTATCAGTGATAGAAGAGAGCTGGATAAAAATCCTCCTCTGGAGGCTGTGAAAGGAGCTGGTCTGTCACATACTGAGGAATTAACGACATAGGCAGAGCTGTCTGCAGGAAGCCTGTAATGTTCAGTGCATGAGAGAAGCTGGGGACAGAAGGTAAACACACACAAGTGATTTCTTGAGATTCAGAAGTAAGCTGTATACAGCCTGCTTGTGTATGGATGTATTTTCTATGTGTGGACATGCTGTACATCAACCTACTTCCTGTTTTGGTGGCCATTTTGTTTGTTTATAAACAAACTTTTTAAAACTGTTTTTGACTACTTTTAATGCGGTGGGGAGCGGTAAAATTGTGACAGAGGGTAATAGGAGATGTCCCCTAACACACTGGTATGTTTACTTTTGTGCGATTTTAACAATACAGATTCTCTTTAACTATTTGACATTCCTGGACGTGAAACTCACGTCCAGGAAGCCATGTGCGCTCCTGCGCGTCCACGCGGCCGATTGCACGCGCGCTCCCGGCCGGCGGTTTGTTAGCCAGTGAATCAGTGAATCGGGCAACGGTGCCCGATCACTGATTCCTCTCCCCCGCAGAAAAAGCGACAGCTTCTCTCGGAAGCTACGCTTTTTCTGCTTCCTATGTCGCTCTAAGCGTACGTGGTACGCTTAGAGTGACGTCACTCATGGCTGCCATCTTGTGGCCAAAAAGTAAACTACATCTAAATGTAAAAATAAAAATACACATATTTACAAAAAAAACAATTTCAATCCCACCCTCCCAAAAATACCCACATAAAATGTTTAATTAAAAAAAAAAAAAAAATACATTACAATAAAAAAAAAACAACACAAATATTTACCTAAGGGTCTAAACTTTTTAAATATCTATGTAAAGATGAAATATTTCTTTTTTTTATTATAAGCCTGTAAATAGTGATGAATGCAAAACGGAAAAAATGCACTTTTATTTCCAAATAAAATATTGTCGCCATACATTGTGATAGGGACATAATTTAAATGGTGTAATAACCGGGACAAATGGGCATATACAATACGTGGGTTTTAATTATGGAGGCATGTATTATTTTAAAACTATAATTGCCGAAAAGTGAGAAATGATGATTTGTTTCCGTTTTTTTCTTATTCTTCCTTTTAAAATGCATTTACAGTAAAGTGGCTCTTAGTAAAATGTACCCCCCAAAGAAAGCCTAATTGGTGGCGGAAAAAACAAGATATAGATCAGTTCATTGTGATAAGTAGTAATAAAGTTATAGGCTAATGAATGGGAGGTGAACATTGTTCGGATGCATGAAGCGAAAAACGACTGAATGCGAACTGGTTAATGAAGCATTTCCGCATGCGGAAATGCTGAAATCAGCTCACTTTACCTACCACTTAGCAAAGTCTCCATTCATAAAGGCTCTTTCCGCATGCGAAGCTGACATTTCCGAGAAGAGCAATAAAATCATCGCCTTGTGCGGTGATTATCGTAACAAATGTAACAAACTGTTAATTCCTAAAGATTACCGCAAGCGGTATGAGGACAGGGAATACCACCCCCTCTGATGTGGAAATAATGTTAAGTTAATGGAGACACAGACCTCTCAGGCAGCTGCAGTAGAGCGGAACACGGAGAAATGTATCAACTCGGCAGCTTCTGTTTCCGCAAGCCTACCGCCAGCCTAGTTCGGGGAATCTCCGCACTGCCATCGCAACCAGGGCTGTGGAGTCAGTCCAAAAATCCACCGACTCCGACTCCTCAGTTTAGGATTCCACCGACTCCTCTAATTTGCATATTACAATTTTGTTGATTAAAAGTATGTAACATGAAATTCGTCTCTTAACTGCCAACGCTTAGGAATTTTACAAGACAACTGAAGTGAGAAGGATATGTAGACTACTATATTTATTCCCTTTAGACTAAAACTAGTCCTTGGTAAGAGTACTTGTAAAAGGTACAAACCGGAACAAAGAACATCTATCAGGCCCTAGGCAATGTAAGTGTGGGTACATGTAAGATAGATGTGCAGGTACTCTGCAGGGGAATGAGGAGATTCTTCCTCTATTACACATTCTTCATGCACAATCTGAACAAGGTTTATGGGTGACAGACAACACCTCTGTGTTCAATGTGCACAGCATTCTCAGTGGATTCCCTGCAGCTCTGTGGGGAGTGCATATGTAGAGTATAGTACTACTGTGTAACAAAGTAAACCTGAGACAGATGAAATTAAAGTTTTATACATACCTGGGGCTTCCTCCAGCCGCCTTCAGGATAATCAGTCCCTCGTTGTCCTCCTCCACCTGGATCTTCTGCTATGAGTCCAGGTACTTGAGCCAGTCGGGCGTAGTGCGCATGCACACACTCCGCCGCCAGGAGCATACTACACCTGTGCAGCACTATTGCGCAGGTGCAGAATGTTCCTGGCTGTGGGAGCGGCATGCGGCCGGACAGCGCTGACTGGCTGAATTACCAGGACTCATAGCAGAAGATCTGGGTGGTGGAGGAAAGCGAGGGACTGATTAGCCTGAAGAGGGCTCGAGGAAGCCCCAGGTATGTAAAAAAAAAAAAAAAACACTTTACTTTTCATCCGTCTCAGGTACCCTTTAATTTTTAGTCACCAAACCAAATTTTAACATATCAAATTATTTTATTTCATCAGCAAAGGGCGTGCATACATTTGCATAAATCAGCATCAGTGCAGAATTATTTCCATCTCATTGACCATCTCTATTAGTGACACAGCTACACATCAGGCTTTATTCTTACAGCATAGATGTTATTTAGTATATATAAGAGATTCCTGTGTACACATCATATATACAGTCACAATCAGATGTGTATATCTGACCTTATAATACGGGGACTGCTTTATTGAAGCAGCACAACTAACTAATTTTGATTGGTTTATTTCATTTTTGTGGACTAAGCACAGCTATTACTGTATTAATACATTATTTTTAATGACTATTATCTGAGAAATAGAACATTTATCATATTTTCTATTTTAAATTACAGTTACAAATTCATTAGGAGTCGGTGCATTTTTTCCCGACTCCAGGCACCCAAAATTGCCCGACTCCACAGCCCTGATCGCAACTGTATCCTTTTCTATGAATGCCCACACAGAAGCCTTAAATATCGACAGCGGTGTTTTCCCGCACTGATTCTAATTACCGACAACACTTTTATGAATGATACCCAATGAGTACAGCATAACACCAGAGAATAAAAAACGCAATGAGTACAGCATAACACCAGAGAATAAAAAAACGCAATGAGTACAGCATAACACCAGAGAATAATCGCAATGAGTGCAGCATAACACCAGAGAATAATCGCAATGAGTGCAGCATAACACCAGAGAACCACTACACATAATTGAATGTGTGCATTAAACACCAAGTGAACACCTGACATATCTGGCTAAGCAAATTTGGTCTAATTGGCTATTCATAAGGCAATGCTCATGCAAATATGCATTCGCTTTCGCACTCCAACTTATGCAGGGTGAAAAACCAATGCCGCAAAGCGGTAGCCCTGCGGGAATTAGTTCATGCTGCAATAGCACTGCATGGGGGCATTGGGAAGCCTCCTCGTGGCGCTCCTGGATAGTGCTATTGTAGCATGAATTCCCGCAGGCCAAATTTGCTTAGCCAGATATGTCAGGTGTTCAATGCACACATTCAATCCTTGTAGTGAATAACACCAGAGAATAAACGCAATGGGCTCGATTCTCAAAGAGCCAAATTTTCCGCAAAATGTTACCGCTATATTCCCGCTAGCGGTAAACTCCGCATTTTTTCCACATTCACTAATATTTTCCGCGTGCGGGAAAAGAGATGCGGAAACAGCCATTATTCATGCGGGAATCGTGCGGTAAAAAGGTCGCATGAAAAAGTGTTTAAAAAAAAAAAGTTAAGCACAGCCCTTAAGCCTCCACACTTCATTAAAGTCAATGGGATGCGGAATATATCACCTACTACTTGTAGGCGATAAAAAAAAAAAAAGGTAATCAACGACGAAATGATGCGCCTGAACATTTTTGAGAATTGATCTTTTATTGCGGAAAATACCGACTTTTGCGGAAAAAACATGCGGAACATTTTGAGAATTCCAACTTGACGGTATTTTGGGTGCAAACTTCCCGCATGTACTTTACCGCATGCGGGAAGTCTGAGAATAGAGCCCAATGAGTGCAGCATAACACCAGAGAATATTGGCAATGAGTGCAGCATAACACCAGATAATAAACGCAATGGGCTCTATTCTCAATCATTTTCCGCATGCAGAAATGCACTTGCAGTAAATTCCCGACTGAAATGAGACCATCTTGACATTCACAAAAATGTACGCATAAACTTTTACCACATGTGTAAAATTTTACACATTAATTACCCACATGCGTAAAAAATGCGGTAAAAGTCTGCAAAAGTCGGTAGTTCCCGCAAAAAAATCCAAATTCACAAAAAAAAAAAGGAGGCGCCTTATTGACTTAAACTACCGTTTTCTTTTTATCACCTACTAGTACTTGGTGATTTTTCGCTTCCCATTGACTTAAATGGAGTCTGGAGCCTTGAGTGCTGTGTTTGCTGAACTTTAAAAAAAAATTTATGACACTTTTTTCAGCATGGTTTCCGCATGTTTACTATGTAATTACGCATGTTTCCCACATGCGGGAAACATGCGTAACATTTTTAGTGAATGTGGAAAAAATGCAGTAGTTATAACTGGCGGTAATATAGCAGTAAAAAAATCTTACCGCTTGTGCGTTTGTGAATAGAGCGCAATGAGTGCAGCAGAACACCAGAGAATAATCGCAAAGAGTGCAGCAGAACACCAGAGAATAATCGCAAAGAGTGCAGCAGAACACCAGAGAATAATCGCAAAGAGTGCAGCAGAACACCAGAGAATAATCGCAAAGAGTGCAGCAGAACACCAGAGAATAATCGCAAAGAGTGCAGCAGAACACCAGAGAATAATCGCAAAGAGTGCAGCAGAACACCAGAGAATAATCGCAAAGAGTGCAGCAGAACACCAGAGAATAATCGCAATGAGTGCAGCAGAACACCAGAGAATAATCGCAATGAGTGCAGCAGAACACCAGAGAATAATCGCAATGAGTGCAGCAGAACACCAGAGAATATTCGCAATGAGTGCAGCAGAACACCAGAGAATATTCGCAATGAGTGCAGACACCAGATAACGTGATGTCAATTTTTGAATATCAAAGGCTGGCTGGGCAACTAGATAGCTGGGCCTGCCTGGGTAGCTAAGCTTCTGAGAGAGAGCTGGCTGGGCTGCAGCAGGCAAGTCTGGCTTCACAGTCCCTCGTGTCTCCCGCTCCTCTCCTCCTCATGCGCTGCGTCAGCTAACAGCGCCTAATGGAGGAGGGAGGACTGATAGTTAAAAATAGTTACACTGCTGGATCAGGGATCCTCCCCCCCCCAAAAAAAATACTCACAGCAGTTGTGACCTCTGTCGTCCTGGCTGGCTGGATAGGTGTTGGGCCTTGTGACGTTGGTCTTTTTAAATTTCGGCCCGGCTGGCTCTGTCTGGTTAGCTGGGTCCTGCTGGCTGCTGCCTGTGACCTGGTGGCCTGCTGCCTGTGACCCTGGGCTGGGGTAGCTAGCTGGTGGCCTGAAGCCTGTGACCCTGGGCTGGGTAGCTGGTGGCCTGCTGCCTGGGCTGGGTAGCTGGTGGCCTGCTGCCTGTGACCCTGGGCTGGATAGCTGCTGGTGGCCTGCGACCCTGGGCTGGGGTAGCTGGTGGCCAGCTGTGCTGCCTGGGGCCTGCTGCCTGTGACCCTGGGCTGGGGTAGCTGGTGGTGGCCTGCGACCCTGGGCTGGAGAAGCTGGTGGCCTGCTGTGCTGCCTGTGACCCTGGGCTGGGGTAGCTGGTGGTGGCCTGCTGTGCTGCCTGAGCGGCTGGGGCCTGCTGCCTGTGACCCTGGTCTGGGGTAGCTGGTGGTGGCCTGCTACCTGGGGCCTGTGACCCTGGGCTGGGGTAGCTGGTGGCCTGCTGTGCTGCCTACTGCCTGTGACACTGGGCTGGGGTAGCTGGTGGTGGCCTGCTGCCTGCAACCCTGGGCTGGGGTAGCTGGTGGCCTGCTGTGCTGCCTGTGACCCTGGGGTGGGGTAGCTGGTGGTGGCCTGCTGTGCTGCCTGGACCCTGCGACCCTGGTCTGGGGTAGCTGGTGGTGGCCTACTGTCTGGGCGGCTGAGGCCTGCGACCCTGGGTTGGGTAGCTGGTGGCCTGCTGTGCTGCCTGCGACTCTGGGCTGGGGTAGCTAGTGGTGGCCTGCTGTCGGGCCCTGTCTGTCTGGGCGAGTGGGCTAGTAGCTGAGACCGAGAACTAGCTGGGTGGCTGGGCTGCAGCAGCTACTTCAAGTGTCTCACGACCCGACCTCCTCATGCGCTGCTGTCCTCTTGCTTGATCTAAAATGGCGCCGAGGGAGGAGAAGGAGGAGTCACTTTTCCCGGGCTCGGCTAGTCTATTAAAATGGGGGGGGGGGGGGGGGGTCTGCTGCCTGTGACCCTGGCTGGGTAGCTGCTGGTGGCCTGCTGCCTGAGCTGGGCGAGGGGGCTTGCTGTGTACCTGTCTGTCTGGGCGAGTGGTCTAGTAGCTGAGACCGAGAACTAGCTGGCTGGGCTGAAGCAGTAGCAGCTACTTCCAGTGTCTCCCGAGTGACTCCCGACCCGACCTCCTCCTCATGCACTCACTGCTGTCTTCCTGAGTGATCTAAAATGGCACTGAGAGGAGGAGTCACTTTTCCCGGGCTCGGCTAGTCTATTCAAATGGAGGGGCGGAGCATAGGAGGACAATTTTTTTCATTGCCTGCTCAATGCTCAGGCTCTATGTCAAGCCACGCCCCCTCCCTGTGGCTCTGGCTGGCTCATCACTCAGCCTGGTGTAATGTCTGATTATGCTGCCTCAAAGCTGCCCTCCATGGCAGACATTACTTTATCATTCCACAGAGAGAAGGCAGCACAATCAGACATAGCACAGCTCAGATTGTGCTTCTGCAGAGCTGCCCTCCAATGGTAATCGATCCGCAGCACTTCCGTGCTGTGAATGGGGTCTATTGTAATGCGCGTGGCTGATTGTAGAAGATTACTGACAGGACATTAGGTTAATTTGCAGGGCAGACAGCAGTCAGAAGTGCTTGATTTAGAATACTGAGACTGGAATCCAATCAGCTGTCTAGCTGCTGTTCAGTTTCCACATTAATATAGTCACTGCACTTTTTTTTTTTTAGCAGGCAAGACCTATTTTATGTGAGATAACTACCAGGAGCAAAGACACTTTTTAGTTGGGATATATTATCGTTATTTAGTATTTATATAGCGCCAACATTTTACACAACGCTGTACAGTATATATTGTCTTGACACTATCTGTCCCGATTACCTGTTACCACGGAGTTTAACCTTCCTGGCGGTAAGCCCGAGCTGAGCTCGGGCTATGCCGCCGGAAGGCACCGCTCAGGCCCCGCTGGGCCGATTTGCATAATTTTTTTTTTGCTGCACGCAGCTAGCACTTTGCTAGCTGCGTGCAGTGCCCGATCGCCACCGATCCGCCGCTATCCGTCGCGCCGCAGCCGCCCCCCCCAGACCCCGTGCGCTGCCTGGCCAATCAGTGCCAGGCAGCTCTATGGGGTGGATAGGATTCCCCTTTGACGTCGGTGACGTCATCCCGCCCCGTCGCCATGGCGGCGATCGGAGGGGCTGGGGGGATGCCGCTGAGCAGCGGCTATCATGTAGCGAGACTTTGTCTCGCTACATGGAAAAAAAAAAATTAAAAAAAAAAGATTTGCTGCCCCCTGGCGATTTTTTAGCAAACCGCCAGGAGGGTTAAAGGACTTATGAGGCGAAATTGCTAAAAAAAAGTAAATTACCTGCCTCATCTTTTATGGCACGGAGGACGCCATCCGCGCCGATCCACCGGGTCCCCCGCTTATTAGCCCCCCGGGCCGGCTGCCGACCCCACGGCCTGGGTCGGGCTCTACTGCCTCTCGCAACATGGCCGCTTCCTCTGGCCGCGGCTGCGCAATCCGCCTGGCCGCGAGTGCGGCTGCGCAGCTCTAGGGCCAACCCCCCCGATCCACGCTACGTAGCGTGGATCGGGGGGGTTGGCCCTAGAGCTGCGCAGCCGCACTCGCGGCCAGGTGGACTGCGCAGCCGCGACCAGAGAAAGCGCCATGTTGCGAGAGGCAGGAGAGCCCGGGCCGTGGGGTCGGCAACCGGCCCGGGGAGCTAATGAGCGGGGGGACCCGGCGGATCGGCGCGGACGGCGTCCTCTGTGCCTTAAAAGATGAGGCAGATAATTTACTTTTTTTAGTAATTTCGCCTCGTAAGTCCTTTAAGTATGTGTCCAGTCACAGAGTAAAGTATTGTTTTCCGTGCAGTCAGGGTGAATTCCAAGAGCAAATCACCATAAAGGATACCGGAGCCGACTCGCTTATTAGAAATGTGGGGGGACAGGCAGGTACAATGAGCTTTCCTGATACCCACCGCTCCCCCCGTTCCCCTCCTTTGCCTGCTAAGTTCTCCCCGGTTCGCTGAAGATGGGCAGCACCGCGCCTACCTTGGCCCATCTGTGTGCATCATACAGCACGCAATTGGGGCCAGGAGTGCACTGCGCATGATGTCATCTTGACGTCATGCGCAGACAGCTCCCAGTTGGGTTCGAGTGCTGTCGGGTGTACGCAACCGGTCCAGCGTAGGTGTGGTGCTGCCCGGCTCCGGCGACCCAGAAAAGGTTGCCGGTGTTAATTTATCAGGCAAAGGAGGAGAACGGGAGAGCGGTGGGCATCTGGACAGCTCATCGTACATGCCATCTCCCTCAGTTTCTCATCTTTTTGGCTCTGGCCTCTTGCACACTATATGCGATTTTGATGTGGTTTTACATGCAATTCAGATTTGCGATACATCAGTACTGCATGCTGCGTTTTTGTTTGGAACGGAGGCTTCGAAATGCCTTTGGGAGCCCGAGTGCTCTTGAAGATGGGCCTCTCTAAACTGCGCATGCGCGAGCGGCCACTCACGCGCACTAATGTGTGCGCAGTTTGGAGCCGCCTGTCTTCGGTAGGACTCGGCTCCTGAAGACTTCTGAAGTCCCGTGCAGCAGGGGATTTGAATGAATGGAGGAGCTGCCGCCTGAACGAGAGGACCGGGAGAGGAGAGGGAAAGCTCATTAGGACCCAGAGCCTTCCCTCTCCTGGGGTAAGTATCCGGCTTTGTATTTTAGGGTGGCCACTAACCATCCAATCTTTTTCATCCAATCTTACCATTTCTATGTAATAGAAGGGCCTGCCTATAGTATCTGTTCAAGTATAATCACTCAGTTTACTCTTCTACTACATAGATTTGGTAAGATTGGATGAAAAAGATTGGATCGTCAGTGGCCACCCTTAACCCCCGGTTCCCATTGGCTTTAAGTAGATGCCCACCTTGCCATCACACTCACATAGTCTAGAGTGTTCTGTGCAGGTGCAGTAGTTCTTCACCTGCGCAGATCATTCCAGATTATGTGACCGCAATTGTGAGTGACACGGACACGTGCTTGCGCAGGCGATGACGACCTGGCAAGATGGGCATCTGCAACGGAGGGGATCCTGTGACACCTGAGCTGTGGCGAGGGACACATAGGCTGCCAGGGGCTAGAGGAGAGTCCCAGGTAAGTAGATCTTGTTTTTCTTTTTGTTCTCTCACCTGTCCTTTTAGGGACTTGGATTGTATAGAAAGGATTCTGAAAAAACTCGTACAAAATCTTCAAAGTACAAAAAAGTATCAAAAGATTTTATTGACATAAATTTCCAAAAAATTCCATTAAAATTCTCTGTGAGAAATTCCTTGCAGGTGCTTCAAGTCAAAAAGATATAGCACAGACATATACTTCACTCATAAACTTAATGCAAATATAAAAGGGCAACGACACGCTCGTTTCGGGCCCAGCAGGACCCTTCATCAGGCCAAGTTGCAGAAAGTATTGTCTGTTAGCCTTGTATGCAGTGCACGGTTGAAACATCAAAAAGGGAAAAGCAAGGAAACATCTGAGCCGACCAGATGTAATTTACACAACCCCAATGGCTGTCCTCGTATCGAGAGGATCTGACATGCTGCAAACATGGACTGCCTAAATTACCTATTCAATACATTCACTCAATTTAACCTGCAGGAGGGCACTAAAGATCCAAATTTTTTCATCCAATTTTATCAAATCTATGTAGTATAAGGGCTTGTTCCAGCGCCGGACAGAGGCAGGGGCTGAGAGAGGCTCCTGCCTCAGGGCGCAGTGTAGGAGGGGGCGAGGCAGAGGCTAGAGATGCTCCAGCCTCAGGGCGCAGTGTAGGAGGGGGCGAGGCAGAGGCTAGAGATCCTCCAGCCTCAGGGCGCAGTGTAGGAGGGGGCGAGGCAGAGGCTAGAGATGCTCCAGCCTCAGGGCGCAGTGTAGGAGGGGGCGAGGCAGAGGCTATAGATCCTCCAGCCTCAGGGCGCAGTGTAGGAGGGGGCGAGGCAGAGGCTAGAGATGCTCCAGCCTCAGGGCGCAGTGTAGGAGGGGGCGAGGCAGAGGCTAGAGATCCTCCAGCCTCAGGGCGCAGTGTAGGAGGGGGCGAGGCAGAGGCTAGAGATGCTCCAGCCTCAGGGCGCAGTGTAGGAGGGGGCGAGGCAGAGGCTAGAGATGCTCCAGCCTCAGGGCGCAGTGTAGGAGGGGGCGAGGCAGAGGCTAGAGATGCTCCAGCCTCAGGGCGCAGTGTAGGAGGGGGCGAGGCAGAGGCTAGAGATGCTCCAGCCTCAGTGTAGGAGGGGGCCCACAACTCACTCAGCTATCATTACCCTATTGTGTTTGAAGCAGAGAGAAATAAGAAAAGGGGATACATGGCAGTGATTGCAGGCAACATGACTAGAGATTAAGGTGTTGGGTGGTTTGGGGCCCTGGGGCGCCTCTTAGTCTAATAGCAATCAGTGTGTGACGGCTGGGGTGGGAGGAAATGAGAGGCCCACTTTGGTGTCTCAGCCTTGGGTGCCGGAGGACCTAGTCCCAGCTCTGGCTTGTTCACACTATCAGCATTTGCAGAATTCTTCCAGCGCTGGCGATTTTAGAATTCGCACTAAAAGTTCTTATGCAATGATTTCCTGTGAGAGTGTTCACATGTTTCAATTTTATTAAAGTGTAAATGGTCTACATGTACCATTTTCTGAGTATTACCACAAACCTCAGGTCAACAGCAGCCAATAACTTGACCACCCCCAGTATCCAACGCAAACACTTTGGGGCTTGAGTCCCGGCCATGGCAGTTTTCCAGCCCCCATGGTTGGGCTGAGCTAGCTTAATGACCGTAAAGTGATCCAGAAAACACTGGTACTGCTGTGTGGACCCAGTGTTGGCCTAGTAGGCTTTATTGAATGATCACCTGAGGTGACCAAAGGTTGAGCCAAAACGTATCCAGCCCATCGATCGAATTTGGTCTGTCCACAATGAAGCAACAACCTTATCCTCTTGGGTGTATCCCCAACACACTTATATAGGTCATTGGTTCATTGTGACATGCAAGCCACTTCACCATGACAAGGTAATGCATATGAAGGGGAATTGACATCATGTACATCATGTTTTTTTTTTTGTTTTTTTTTGCAGCCACATTTCAAAACCATAGTCCAGAAAAATTAGGAATGTACACGACAGAAATTTTTTTTATTTGTAGCAGGACTCCACCTGCTGGTGTTGGCAGAAAAGTCAAAAAAAGAGGCCTAGCTAACGCTTTCCCTACCTCAGCAATGTGTCTCTCCCTTCCTCTCATTATAGAAGCCAAAGACAATGGAAGTGTAAAGGGGGACCAACAGGAAGAGCAAGGGGAGTGGAGCCACAAGACCACCAAGGAGAGCTATCCTCCCCCTACACCATCCTGTTCCACCTACTGTTAAGCTTGGGGGTGTAATCTCCACAGTCAGCATACAACACATAAGCTGACGTGAAGGAGGTACACACACCAGCACAAGGGATCAGGATATCCCCAGTTTAGTGGAGGAGAGGACTGACTCCAATAGGAGATTGTGGTGCACAGAGCCGGTGCAGATCTGAACAGCCACAAACACTTCCGTAATAACGTCTCAGCGCAAAGTAGCGCTGAGCGCATAAACCAGGACTGAGGAGATCAGGACAGGTAGACAGAATGAACGCTTGCTAGCTAGCGATTACTTAGCGACAGCAAGCGTCCAAAACCAGACAGACTGGAATGAGGCAGCCAATGCGTTGCGGCGATGGCGTGCCTCACAAAGACAGGACAGGAGAGACAGGAAATAGCAGGATCGAGATAGATGAACGTAACACAGATAAATATACAATAAGTATGTTTTCCTAGCGTATTACACTTACAGCTATCAATGAAACTATTTGTAAGGTCTGACTAACATATGTATATATCGGCAATGAACCGATATATGACATAAGCAGGAACGCTGACTAGAACTGGAGTAATACAGGGAACAGGACTCAGAAGGATTCGCTATCTCTTCGCAGAGATGAACGCAATCCACAAACAGGACCAGGAACAGGATAACTAGCTCAGCACGGGTGTTCACGATACGCGCAAACTACCAAAACGTGCTGGAAACTGACTAACTGAACACAGGAAATAAACAGTTCGCGTACGTATATATCAGCAACACTGATATATCAACGTAACACGGATACAAGGAAAATAACAAAATGCGCAAGTATGCGTATATATTGGCGATGAACCAATATATGACACAAGACAAGCAAGTAACAACTTCTAGAACAAGAGCAGGACTAGGAGGACTCGCTGACCCTTTCGCAGGAGTCAGCGCAGTCCACACGGACCAGGAACGAGGTGGGGCACGAGCAGAGTAACAGATAGAGTCTGAAACTATGGTAGCCCATGAGGCATTGCAGGAAGCAGTTCTTTATACTGAGGTCATCCAATGGGAGCAGACCTGCAGATTCCCACACAAGTGAATGGTAATTAATCACAGGCTGATAGCAGGAAAAGGCAGACAATGATATGCAGCCTGCAGGAAAGGGACCGCCCCTCCACTGCAGCAGACAATGTTTGTTTACACAAAAGCATATTAAACTGTCATTAACTTCAGAGCGACTGCAGATGGAATCAGCAACTAGTTTAAGTGCAAACCAAACTATGCAAGCAAATGCATGTAATGACATTAGAACTGTTTGGTTTGCAATACCACTGCAGTCAGCAGTAAACGCTGCAGAAGCGATCATAACACCTACCCTCTCCCCTACACGATACTGAGCCACCTACCCTTCACATTAGGTGCCTGCTCCCCTCCTCCTAAACCATACTGTGCCACCTACCCTCCCATGAGGTGCCTGCTACCTTCCCCAACACCGTACTGTACTTCCTGTTTGGCCGGAAGCCAAAAGGGGAATACCGCGTAGTAACGCGGTATTTCATGAAGGCCTGTTTTTGATGGTGCGGTGAGCGTGCCACACCGCTGACACCAAAATGCAGGTCCTTCTAAAAAAAATTAGCATATTGCGATAAACTTGATTATTTTCTGTAATGTACTGATAAACATTAGACTTTCATATATTTCAGATTTATTACACACAACTGAAGTAGTTCAAGCCTTTTATTGTTTTAATATTGATGAGTTTGGCATACAGTGCATGAAAACCCAAAATTCCTATCTCAAAAAATTAGCATATCATGAAAAGGTTCTCTAAACGAGCTATTAACCTAATCATCTGAATCAACTAATTAACGCTAAACACCTGCAAAAGATTCCTGAGGCTCTTAAAAACTCCCAGCCTTGTTCATTACTCAAAACCGCAATCATGGGTAAGACTGCCGACCCGACTGCTGTCCGGAAGGCCATCATTGACACCCTCAAGCAAGAGGGTAAGACACAGAAAGACATTTCTGAACGAATAGGCTGTTCCCAGAGTGCTGTATCAAGGCACCTCAGTGGGAAGTCTGTGGGAAGGAAAAAGTGTGGCAGAAAATACTGCACAACGAGAAGAGGTGACCGGACACTAAGGAAGATTGTGGAGAAGGCCTGATTCCAGACCTTGGGGGATCTGCGGAAGCAGTGGACTGAGTCTGAAGTAGAAACATCCAGAGCCACCGTGTACAGGCATGTGCAGGAAATGGGCTACAGGTGCCGCATTCCCCAGGTCAAGCCACTTTTGAACCAGAAACAGCGGCAAAAGCGCCTGACCTGGGCTACAGAGAAGCAGCACTGGACTGTTGCTCATTGGTCCAAAGTACTTTTTGCGGATGAAAGCAACTTTTGCATGTCATTCGGAAATCAAGGTGCCAGAGTCTGGAGGAAGACTGGGGAGAGGGAAATGCCAAAATGCCTGAAGTCCAGTGTCAAATACCCATAGTCAGTGATGGTCTGGGGTGCCATGTCAGCTGTTGGTGTTGGTCCACTGTGTTTTATCAAGGGCAGGGTCAATGCAGCTAGCTATCAGGAGATTTTGGAGCACTTCATGCTTCCATCTGCTGAAAAGCTTTATGGAGATGAAAATTTCATTTTTCAGCACGACCTGGCACCGGCTCACAGTGCCAAAACCACTGGTAAGTGGTTTACTGACCATGGTATTACTGTGCTCAATTGGCCTGCCAACTCTCCTGACCTGAACCCCATAGAGAATCTGCAGGATATTGTGAAGAGAAAGTTGAGACGCAAGACCCAACACTCTGGATGAGCTTAAAGGGAAGGTTCAGGGAGGGTGGGTAAAAAATAAAAATCAATTTCCACTTACCTGGGGCTTCCTCCAGCCCGTGGCAGGCAGGAGGTGCCCTCGCCGCCGCTCCGCAGGCTCCCGGTGGTCTCCGGTGGCCGACCCGACCTGGCCGGCTGCCAGGTCGGGCTCTTCTGCGCTCCAAGGCCCGGAACTTCTGCGTCCCACGCCGGCGCGCTGACGTCATCGGACGTCCTCCGGGCTCTACTGCGCATGAGCAGTAGTTCTGCGCCTGCGCAGTAGAGCCCGGAGGACGTCTGATGACGTCAGAGCGCCGGCGTGGGACGCAGAAGTTCCGGGCCTTGGAGCGCAGAAGAGCCCGACCTGGCAGCCGGCCTGGCCAGGTCGGTCACCGGAGACCACCGGGAGCCTGCGGAGCGGCGGCGAGGGCACCTCCTGCCTGCCACGGGCTGGCGGAAGCCCCAGGTAAGTGGAAATTGATTTTTATTTTTTACCCACCCTCCCTGAACCTTCCCTTTAAGGCCGCTATCGAAGCATCCTGGGCCTCCATAACACCCGAGCAGTGCCACAGGCTGATTGCCTCCATGCCACGCCGCATTGAAGCAGTCGTTTCTGCAAAAGGATTCCCGACCAAGTATTGAGTACATAAGTGAACATAATTATTTGAAAGTTGACTTTTTTGTTTTAAAAACACTTTTCTTTTATTGTTCGGATGAAATATGCTAATTTTTTGAGATAGTAAATTGGTGGTTTTCATGAGCTGTATGCCAAAATCATCAATATTACAACAATAAAAGGCTTGAACTACTTCAGTTGTGTGTAATGAATCTAAAATATATGAAAGTCTAATGTTTATCAGTACATTACAGAAAATAATGAACTTTATCACAATATGCAAATTTTTTTGAGAAGGACCTGTATACACACACACACACACACGTACTATGTATAGTGCTATGGAAGATGTTGGTCGCTATATAAATTATTAATAATAATAATCTTGCATGTTCTGGCTATTCTCACCTGACAGCAGGTTGGAGAAGATTCCGTTTGCATCTTGGGGAAAAATAGAAGATCCTTTATACCAGTGGTCCTCAAACTGCGGCCCGCCGAGGCTTTTGCAGTGGCGTGGCCCCACAAACACAAAATCTATAACTTATAAATGCGGCCCACTGTACCTTTTAAATATCGGCTGCCTGCATATAGAATAGCAGTGCTGGTATCACCCATCCACATACTGTAGAAGCCAGCGAGCATTTGCCGGCTTCCAATCCAATTCTACATCAGGTGACACTGCTGTCCAAATGGACAGCAGGTTATCACCTGGGTATGCTTCACTGTCTAGTGCACAAAGACGCTTTTCAGCGCCTCATGACTGAATAGCTGCTGCTGGGAGTTCTCCAGGCACGATTGGGGGAATAAATATCTAGATTCAATATAATGTTTTTCAACATCATTTTATGTATGTTCCGGCCCCCCGGCAGTCTGAAGTACAGGACTCCTGCTTTATACCCACAACATAAACTCCCACTTCCCAGTAATGCATGAACACACACTGCAAACAAATACCAAATTTATTGAGGGAAACAAAACTGACATTTAACAGTCTGAGAAATATTTTTCATGGATCGCTCAACATTCCAACACAAAGAACAAAAACACAATACACAGATTTAGCAAAGATCACAGAGTGAATCACCAGCACTTCTTAGTAAAAATCCATTTCATTGGAATATTCGATTCAGTTGAAAAGTAATCAGGAAGCAGTGCTGGAAAAAGTACTAGTAGAACCCCGCAGTGCTGGAAAGAGCAATAGTACAGCCCCGCAGCACTGGAAAGAGCACTAGTACGACCCCCGCTGGGCTGGAAAGAGCAATAGTACAGCCCCGCAGCACTGGAAAGAGCACTAGTACGACCCCCGCTGGGCTGGAAAGAGCAATAGTACAGCCCCGCAGCACTGGAAAGAGCACTAGTATGACCCCCGCTGGGCTGGACAGAGCAATAGTACAGACCCGCAGTGCTGGAAAGAGCAGTAGTAAAGCCCCGCATCGCTGATAAGAGCACTAGTACGGCCCCGCAGCGCTGGAAAGAGCACTAGTACGGCCCCGCAGCGCTGGATAGAGCACTAGTACGGCCCCGCAGCGCTGGAAAGAGCACTAGTACGGCCCCGCAGCGCTGGAAAGAGCACTAGTATGACCCAGCAGCGCTGAAAAGAGCACTAGTACGGCCCCGCAGCGCTGGAAAGAGCACTAGTACGGCCCCGCAGCGCTGGAAAGAGCACTAGTACGGCCCCGCAACGCTGGAAAGAGCACTAGTACCGCCCCACAACGCTGGAAAGAGCACTAGTACAGCCCCGCAGTGCTGGAAAGAGCACTAGTACAGCCCCGCAGTGCTGGAAAAAGCACTAGTACAGCCCCGAAGCAACGGAAAGAGCGCTAATACGACCCCTCAGCACTGGAAAGAGCACTAGTACAGCCCCACAGCACCGGAAAGAGCACGAGTACGACCCCTCAGCGCCAGAAAGAGCACTAGTACAGCCCCACAGTGCTGGAAAGAGCACTAGTATGGCCCCGCAGCGCCGGAAAGAGCACTAGTACGGCTCCACAGTGCCGGAAAGAGCACTAGTACGGCCCCGCAGCACCGGAAAGAGCACTAGTACGGCTCCGCAGCGCCGGAAAGAGCACTAGTACGACTCTGCAGCGCCGGAAAGAGCACTAGTACGGCTCCGCATCGCTGGAAAGTGCACTTGTACGGCTCCACAGAGCTGGAACGAGCACTAATACAACCCCACAGCACCGGAAAGAGCACTAGTACGACCCCTCAGCACTGGAAATAGCACTAGTACGGCCCCGCAGCGCTGGAAAGAGCACTGTGCAAATTTGGACAGAGGCGCCAGGCAGGTTAAAATGATCTAAAAACAACTAAAAAGGAGGAGTACAGGTGGACTTACCTCCTGAAATGATGGACAATCAAGATTGTTCAAATCGCAAATAACAATTTATTTTGGCACTCCGCAACGCGTTTCGCAGGTATAACCCGCTTCATCAGGCAAGGAGTGCAAGCTCAAAAAGGTCCAATAGTGGCAATGCGCCTCTGACACAGAGGCGCATTGCCACTATTGGACCTTTTTGAGCTTGCACTCCTTGCCTGATGAAGCGGGTTATACCTGCGAAACGCGTTGCGGAGTGCCAAAATAAATTGTTATTTGCGATTTGAACAATCTTGATTGTCCATCATTTCAGGAGGTAAGTCCACCTGTACTCCTCCTTTTTAGTTGTTTTTAGATCATTTTAACCTGCCTGGCGCCTCTGTCCAAATTTGCACAGTATATAGTCCACCTTGGGTGGAGGGGACTGTCCCCTTCTTTCTATCTACAGAGAGCGACTTCTTAAACCTGAGTGGGGTCAGGTTCTAATACTCCCCACCTGCAGTTCAAGTGGTTGCCTATGTGGTAACCCGTGTTTGTGAGTATATCCACATCTGTTAATTATTTCGCCAACAATTGTTAGACTTACTGCACTATATTGGGCTCTCGGTTTTTCTTTTTGTTTCAAGTGGAAAGAGCACTAGTACACCCCCCGCATTGCTGGAAAGCGCACTAGTACAACCCCACAGCGCTGGAAAGAGCACTAGTACGGCCCCGCAGCACTAGAAAGAGCACTAGTAACGACCCCTGAGCACTGGAAAGAGCACTAGTACAGCCCCGCAGCGCTGGAAAGAGCACTAGTACAACCCCGCAGCGCTGGAAAGAGCACTAGTACGACCCCGCAGTGCTGTGAAGGGCACTAGTACGGCCCCGCAGTGCTGGAAAGAGAACTAGTACAGACCCCGCAGCACTGAAAAGAGCACTAGAACGGCCCAACTGCCATTGAAAGAGCACTAGAACGGCCCCACTGCCATGGAAAGAGCACTAGTACAGCTGCACATATCCCTTACTTGCTCCAGAAAGGCATCTGTTGGGATTAGTGTTGAGTCACGCGAGATGGGTTGAGGCGACATCTAAGTCTAAAGGACTTATGAGGTGACATTTGTAAAAAAAAGTTCAGTACCTGTGTGCACGGAAGACGCCATCCACGCCCTTCGTTTACTTCCGCTGGGTCCCTCGCTCATTGCCAGACCCTCGGTCGGCTCCCGACCCCACTGCCCAGGTTGGGCTCTCATGCCACAGGTAAAATGTCCGCCGAAGCTTCCCGTGGCTGTGCAGTCCGCATAGATGCAAGTGCACTTTCGCAGCTCTAGGGCTCCTCCCGCCCTCCCTCGCTACAGGCTGTCTCCTGTGCATGCATCGGGGAAGGCCCTAGAGCTGCACAGCCCCAGCAAGATCCGGCGGCTATTTTACCTGTGGCATGAGAGCCCGGGCTGTGGGGTCGGGAGCCAACCGAGGGACCCGGCGGAAATAAACAAAGGGCGCGGATGGCATCCTCCGTGCATACAGAATAAAGACAGGTACTGAACTTTTTTTTTTACAAATGTCACCTCGTAAGTCCTTTAAAGCCAATGTAAGGTGAAGAAAAACAAAACTGATGCTTACCTAAGGATCTGGGACCTATAGAGCCTTCCCCTCATTCCAGCATTGTCACCCCCTGATAGCAGCATCTGA
The DNA here is from genome assembly GCF_040937935.1 of Hyperolius riggenbachi. Taxonomy (NCBI): domain Eukaryota; kingdom Metazoa; phylum Chordata; class Amphibia; order Anura; family Hyperoliidae; genus Hyperolius; species Hyperolius riggenbachi. The sequence continues at coordinate 246,487,247 of NC_090653.1, read as the reverse complement.
CCGATCATTGGAATACTGCTCTGTGCACACTCTACATCATCCTCAGCTGAGATAGTTTAGGGTTGTCCCAGCTGATAATATAGCAAATGTACAACTGCCTCATGATGCTGATTAGTGATTTGCCATTGTGAATCGCTAAATGACAAGCAGCAAATGAGCAGCACTATCTTGTGCTTTCCGTGTCACGGGGCGCTGCTCGCACGTCTGTTTGCGGCCTCTCGCCCTGCTCTCCTATCCATAGAACAACTCTCATGCTCAACTACGTCTGTACAGGGCTCATCCCTAATACGGTCACCCTAATGAACAAATGTTAAGGTGATGGAAATAAAGCATGTATATAAGGCTTAAGGGAGAGCTTTCAGGGGCTGGGATCCTCCCAAGGGCAATTTCTATTGGTGCGAAAACCGTCCGTTTTACCACACATGAATTTGGATGCGGAATTACATGCATGGAAAATAACAGACGGTCGGTTGCATTTTTGCAGGGATACGAATGTGTACTTGCATCAGACACAGCCTCAGTGTAAAAGAGCTCATATATAAACCCCTTCAGGACCACAAGGGTACACCTCCACCCCCCCCACCCCCCCCAAGTGACTAAGCTATTTTTTTTTACAATTTAGGCCACTGCAGCTTTAAGGCCTCGCTGCAGAGCCGTACAAATCAGCACACAAGTGATTTCCCCCTTCTGCCCACCAACAGAGCTTTCTGTTGGGGGGCTCTGATTGCTCCCACAATGTTTATTTTTTTAAATAAAATGTGCTTTTTTTTATTTTCACTACCCCCCTCCCTCCGCAGCCTCCCTCCCAGGCAATCACAGAAATCGGCTCTCATAGACATCAGCCCATGAGAGCCGATCGCTCTCTGAGTCTCTCAGGGGGACAGCTGAGTGTCACAGCTGTCCCCCAGTACAACGCTGCCGTAGATCGCAGCGCTGTACAATGTAAATACTAATAGTCTCCTAGCGGCCTGATGACGGGGCGGAGCACGGATAGGCGCGTGCGATCACCTGCAAAACCCCATCCCAGGACTTCACGCCAATTGGCGTTGAGCGGTCCTGGGGCTGCTGCCGAGTTCGTGCCAATTGGCGTGGAGCGGTCGGCAGTAGGGCTTATATATTAAGTAGGTAGCAGATAAACAAAAATATAGAAAATGTTGTGGTTTTTGTTGTGTCAGGTGAAAGATAAACGATCACAAATAAAAATATATTTGTTATAAGTTCCACTTGTTGGTGAGACTGGCAAGCTGTGCCAGTACAAGACATGCCTTGCTTTGATGCAGTGTACTAAAAATAAGATTCATAGAGAACAATGGGATTAGTGCATCAATCACCAAGTCTGAGGACTTTGCTCTTGCATTGTTATGCCTGGTACACACCATACAATTTTCCATCCCATTGACGGTTCAATCGATAATTTCCAAAAGGGCGGATCTGATTACCGATCCTTTTTCTGATTGATCGATCACTTCTATACAAAATGGATCAAACAAGCGATCAGAAATCAAATTGGACCTGTCGAAAATTATCAGACAGTCAATCTGATAGGAAATTGCATGGTGTGTACCAGGCATTAGAATTGTTCACAAAACAATATTAACTGGAAATGTTGGTGGGAAGCAAAAAAGGAAAAATTGAATTATTTAATTTGTTTCTAATTGATATATTTATTTTTGATTTCAGATTTAAAGGGAACCAGAGAGGATGAAGTATACATACCTGGGGCTTCCTCCAGCCCCATACGCACGGATCGCTCCCACGCCGCCGTCCTCCGCTGCCTGGATCCGCCGATACCAGGTCCTGTCATTACCGCCAGTCGGCCGCGGCCAATTCTCCGCATCACAGGGTGCTCTCTCCAAACAGTTACGCATGTGGCTGCCTACTGCGCAGCCGCATGCGTACGGGCATGGAGGGAGCCCCTGTGATGCGGAGAATTGGCCGCGTCCGCCGGAAGTGACGGGCCCGGTACCGGCGGATCCAGGAAGAGGAGGATGGCGGCGTGGGAGCGATCCAGGCTTATGGGGCTGGAAGAAGCCCCAGGTATGTATAAAATATTTTTCTATTTTAGCTGGCCATTCGTCTCTGGTTCCCTTTAAAGGGAAGGTTCAGGGACAGTTGGTAAAAAATAAAAATCCGAATCCACTTACCTGGGGCTTCCTCCAGCCCGTGGCAGGCAGGAGGTGCCCTCGGCGCCGCTCCGCAGGCTCCCGGTGGTCTCCGGTGGCCGATCCGACCTGGCCAGGCCGGCGGCCAGGTCGGGCCTCTTCTGCGCTCCATTGTGCATTCCACGCCGGCGCGCTGACGTCATCGGACGTCCTCCGGGCTGTACTGCGCAGGCTCAGTAGTTCTGCGCCTGCGCAGTACAGCCCGGAGGACGTCCGATGACGTCAGCGCGCCGGCGTGGAACACACAATGGAGCGCAGAAGAGGCCGACCTGGCCGCCGGCCTGGACAGGTCGGGTCGGCCACCGGAGACCACCGGGAGCCTGCGGAGCGGCGCCGAGGGCACCTCCTGCCTGCCACGGGCTGGAGGAAGCCCCAGGTAAGTGGATTCGGATTTTTATTTTTTATCAACTGTCCCTGAACCTTCCCTTTAAAGACACTATAAACAAAATCTGCTAGAAAGAAAAAATAATACAGTCCCTTTTAAGACTGGACTTTAGGACACCCTAAAAACAAACTTTAAGGCCTGGGACCCACTAGGAATCACTACTGTGCTTTGAAATCGCTCAACCTCTGTGTGCAGCAATTCCAAGTTTTGCGATAGTGATTTGCTTTGTTTTTAAGCTTTTTAAACTGTACAGCATTTCTGATTACCGGTTTGTCCTTGTAAATAGTTTTAAATACTCACCGGGTGTTCCGATGTCTGGCTTCCGTCCGTAGCCCCTCCCCCTAGCGGAGGAGACCACAGGTGCTTATCTAGCACCAATTAGAGAAGCGTCTGAGAGCTCTTCTGCTAGGGGGTGGGGCTATGGACAGAAGCTGGATATTGAGACACCCGGTAGGTATGTACATTTTATGTACAGGAACATTTGGCCCCCGAATCATTGCAAAATCGCTTTGAAATGTGATTCAAAAGCGATTTTACAGCGTTTCTATACTTAGCATTGGAGCAACAAAGCGTCCAAAAAGCTGCATGTCTGGCGATTACACCTAATCGTACTAGTCGGTTCACCACCACTCACTTTCATTGGCAAAGCGGTTTTGGAATCACCAGAAATTCAATAACGTGGCCAAAAATCCCTCTAATGGGTCCCAGCCCTAAACCAGTTTTATACATGTTCAATAAAGCTGTAGCGCGGGCAGTCAGCTAAACACAGTTTAAGGTGCCCACTAATGATACAATCATGATTGTACAATCATACCAAAATGTATGTAGTAGAAGGGTAAACTAAGTGAATGTATTTTAAATGAATACTTTAGGCAGTCCCTCATAACAGACGTGGTAAGACTGTACAATCAAGATTGTATCATTAATGGGCACCTTAAAGGGAACCTTAACTGAACGGGGGGTATAGAGTTTTACTTACCTGGGGCTATTACCAGCCCCCTGCAGCAGTCCTGTGCCCTCGGCGCCGCTCTGGAATCCTCTGGTCCCCCACTGTCACTTAGTTTGGTTTTTGACGACTCACCAGTCGCCGGCCGCCATGCGTATTATTGGACGCATTCACCAATGCAATTAGCGATATTGCGGACCGCAACGCGTACAAAAATACGCGTTGCCGCATATCTACGCGTGCGGAATGCGGCAACGCGCATTTTGTACGCGTTGCGGTCCGCAATAGCGCTAATTGCATTGGTGAATGCGTCCAATAATACGCATGGCGGCCGGCGACTGGCGAGTCGTCAAAAACGAAACTAAGTGACAGCGGGGGACCAGAGGATTCCAGAGCTGCGCCGAGGGCACAGGACTGCTGCAGGGGGCTGGTAATAGCCCCAGGTAAGTAAAACTCTATACCCCCCGTTCAGTTAAGGTTCCCTTTAAGCTGAGCGACTCTATATGTTAAATAAATTATCAGCCAAAAGATCTGGCCTTCTGCCCATCCATTTCCTGTGATTCAGGAAGACTAGCATGAGCAGCTTTTACAGCTGAAACAGCAAGGGCAAAGCCCCTCCCCTGCGTGCACATTAGACAGGTTAGTTTAGCAACTCATTAATGAGTCATCTTGTAATCAAGTTCACGCCCTTAAAGGACTACTGTAGGAGGGTCAGGGGAAAATGAGTTGAACTTACCCGGGGCTTCTAATAGTCCCCCGCAGACATCCTGTGCCTGTGCAGCCTCTCACTGATGCTCCAGGCCCCGCCTCCTGTTCACTTTTGGAATTTCCGACTTTAAAGTCTGAAAACCACTGCGCCTGCGCAACCGCGCCCACCCTCCCTCTGACGTCACCAGGAGTGTATTGCACAGGCACAGTACGGTCTGTGCCTGTGCAGTACCCTCCTGGTGACGTCAGCGGGAGCGAAGACACAGCCGTGCAGGCACAGTAGTTTTCCGACTTTAATGTCAACTCATTTTCCCCAACTCCCCTACAGTTGTCCTTTAGAAAAATGACAGCACTGTGCAATGCTAATAAAGCTGCATCCACACTCTATACAATAGGGAGGCTATTTGTGGGCATCTCAGGCGAGAAGCTAGTGTGTGTACAGCCGTCCTAGGTGACCACTAAGTGACCTGCCCCCATAAAGACAGTACAATAGCTCTGCTATAGTAGAGTGAGGCATCTGTACAGCACTCAGCCTCCAAACTGTCACCCCTAGGGATCGAGTACCGATTCTTTCGGGTGACAATCATTGTGCGTGTGTACGCACCCCAAGCCTGGCATTCAATCCCTGACTATATTCCTAAACATAATTGATCATTCTTTATTGAATGCAAGCCTGGATGAGGTGGAGATGTTTAGGTCTGCTGTAACCACAGGTATAAATAGCATTATGTACATTTTCTTTTTACAACTGTAACAGCTGGTGTAAGATCTGGAATCCTCAGCAGAGCAGCACAAATCCACAGGGCCGCCTGGACACCGTTACAAATCTATTGGTAGTAATATACATATTTCACATCTGCTGTACATCACCTGTACAATGAGTGGTTAGTTAGTGTTCAGCTTTAAACAAAAGCTAAAGTTAATGGGAACAGCTAGAAAAAAAGATAAACCAGATGCTTGCCTACAGAGAGGGAAGGCTCTGGGTCCTATAGAGCCTTCCTTCTCCTCTCCCGGTCCCCTCATTCCATTGCACGTTCCCCAATAGCAGCTTTCCACCAAATTGGTAAAATACTGCTTTCCGCTGCTGAACATTGAACGCTGCTGCACATTAGTGGGGGGACAGCATTGGGGGATTTGTTGCGTTCATCACTTGTCCTGATATCGTATGTTACCTCCGCGCACCTGCCCAATCACGATGGCCCGACATCCTGCAGCATGTTTGATCGAGAAGATTGGCACAAAATTGGTCACATCATCGATCGGGTATGCACTTGGCAGCACCGATTTTCATCCGAATCAATAATAATTATCGAATCAGATGGTCGATCAGCCACCAAGTCGCTAGATGTATGGGCACCTTAAAGGACACCCGAGGTGAAAATAAACATGAGATAAACAATTGTATCCATTTTCCTCCTCTTAAAAATGCAATTTTTAGATACTCCACAGTTTTATTTTATATTGAAATCTACTTTTTAAGTTTGTCTCTGCTCAATGACACATTCATTGAAGTATGCCAGAGCTAAAATGTATGAATTATTGAACCTTTTTATCTCTTTCCTGCTCTCAGAAGCCATTTTCTGCCAGAAAAGTGTTTTATGGCTTTAATTCCTTATCAGTGAGGGTTACACTATAGTCCAACCCAGTCCTGACCCGGACAGGAACTGTCACTTGTATACCTAGTGTTTTACAGGCAGAGAAAGAAAAAAAAAGGAACACAGCCTAGTTATTTGTGTGCGTGGCACTGTACATACACCTGTCTATCTCATCATGTCACGTCACCTCGGGTGTCCTTTGAGTGTGTTCAGGCCCTGAGTGTAGACTTGACAATGAAAGAAATGTTGATTGGTTGCTATGGGAACAATCATATCTCTTTCTCTCCTTTTTTAAACTAGGCCTGTACCACATCAGCAGTGTACATCATCCACATATAGGAATCAGGTAGTTTATGAAAGATACTAAAAAGAAAACAAATAAGTATGATACAGTTAAATAACATTCCTCTACAGAAATCAAGGTGACCAGTGCTGTGCGATTATATTGAATCTTTCTGCAGAAAATCATTATTAAAGTGGCAAGTACAATTCTTCGGACAATCCATTCTCCAATTCAATCCGAACATTGATCGAATCGATCCATTTTTCAGATCCATTCCATTAATTGATGATTGAACTGGATACCAGCTTTACTTCTGTTATTGGGTCCGAACGATCGATATTATGATCGAATCGGATAATCGATTGTTCGAAGAATGGTTTTGTTAATGGCCATCTTAAACCACATCTGAGGTAAACATAAACTGATGAGATAAACAATTATATCTACCCTCCTCTTCCTAAACATGACCTTTTTTTAAGATATCCCACACTTCTATTTATATTTAAATCTACTTTTTAAGTTTTTACAGTTTACAGTTTTAACTGTTTCGTGGTCTTCTCAATGACACATTCATTAAAGTACACCAGAGCTAAAATCTGTGAACTATTGACCCTATTTATTTCTTTCCTGCTCTCCGAAGCAATTTACAGACAGGAAAGTGTTTTATGGTTGTGGTTCCTTATCAATGCAGGCAACACTAGGGTCTAACCTGGTCCCGACCCGGACAGACCGTCACTTGCATACCTGATGTTTAACTCTTTCAGGCAGAGAAAGAAAAAAGGAACACAGCCTAGTTATGTGTGTGCTTGCCACTGTACATACACATTCTATTTCATCATGCCACATGTCTCCTTGTGTGTGTTTTAAGACCGAACCCGACCCCTGATGCACTGTAACAATTACTGAACAAAACTTTACCCTGGAGCTTGCAGATTGGCTAGATATACAAGTACCTAAGTTGCCCAATTCCTTACTTCACTGGAACAGTTTCAAAAGAAATAGCATACATAGAAAAAGTAATACAAAACAAAACACATAAAATAATTGGCCCTTACACAATCTAAGTAAAATATTCTTTTAAGAAATGAAACATGATCTTTAAATCAAGAAATACTTTACAGGCAGTGGCCCCAGGGCCACAGCGACGAGGCAGCTTAGATCCACCGTGGGCGTTCCCTTCAGCAGCCGGGCGCTTCCAACTAATCACTACCAGTCATCTATTACCTGTTATACACTGATGAGCACTTCAAGGTGCCAAACATGCTTTCACAAAAGCCACTTCAAGGTCAAAAAGGTCTATAGTGCAATGGCTAGTCGTGAAAAGGCCGAAACGGAGGCACGTGGGGGAGCACGGCGAGTCCCGGCCAAGCGCCCACAAGGAAAGTCCCTCAATCAGGAGTGTTCAAGGCATGATTGACACAGTAACACTTCACTGAACATGTCTGTCCATGTAACACAAGTGTGCAGGGGTAGTTGACCTGTCCTCACCTAAGCCAATATCAGCAGTGACTGAGCTGCTGAACCTGCCAGGCTGAAGTGAGCGAAGTGTCCAAGTGACCATGCGGAGTGTCAGCCAGGATGGCTCCGCCCAGAGCAGAGTCCGGTACACCCCCACCCTTATTTGGAATCCTGAAGTTCCTTCGCTTTTTTCAGGATGGGCAGGACATCACCATCTGACAGAGGGTAGTCCTGTAGGGTAATAGAGAAAGCCTATTAGAGACCAACATACAGGCCAACACAAATCTTCTATATCCCCCCACCCACATACACAAAAAATTGAACAAAGCTAATTTTTAAGGTAGACAAATAAATAGAGACAATGCACAGAAGCAACATGGGGGGGGGGGGGGGGGGGTAGAATCAACCTCCCCGGCGTTATGATTATTTTCAGATTTTAGGGTATAAAAGCGGTGCATTTTTTTTGCAGGCTTTTAGACCCTAAAACCGCAAAACAATTATGCTGCCAGAAAGCCTGAGGCAGCTCCTGCACTTACTCACCGCCCTGGGATCCAGCGCTGCAGTTCTCCTTCCGTCCTTCGGGTGGCACTGTACCCTATAGTGAGATTGCCGTCTGTCGTCATGACAGGCTGCGATCTTACCAGGGGGTTGCAGAGCCTCAGAGGACAGGAAGAAGAGTAACTGCCGGCATCAGGATCCCAAGGGAGGGGAGTGAAAACGCCCGCTGCACTATACTCTGCATACACCTCGCGGCAGTCACCACAAGTCTAGCTCAGGGTTACCGCTCTGATCTGTGGATTTCCAACACTGAGCCTGACTCGGGGTTACTGCCAGGGAGGTTAAAGTGGAACTCAACTCAGAATTTCGTCTCTGCTCTAAAGGATTAGCTACTGCACGATAACCTTTACAGGGGAAAAAATGTAATTACAATTTATGGAAATCCTAAAAAAAGAAAAAAAAAATACCGAAAGCTTTAAAGTACACCTGTAACGAAAAAAAAACAAAAAAAAAAAAAGCAGATACTTAACTAGGGAGGGGGAAGCCATTCTCCTCAGCCAGCTCGTTCCAGCACCGTCACCCCCGCACAGACATAAATATTTACATTTGCCTGTGCAGGATCAGTAGCGGTTTCCTGCTCAAGTTACAGCATAAATAGCTGAGCCTGATCGGGGCCACTCTGCTTTGCAGACACAGACCGCTCACACCTGCACAGTGGAGCAGACCCAATCGGGCTCAGCTATTTCTGAGAAGATGGCCGCTAATGCGTCTGTGCGCAGCGGTAACAAGCGGACTTTCAGGGGTCCCAGCACTGGATCCTCTCTGCAGAGGAGGATGGAAGAAGCCTCTTTAGGACCCAGAGACATCCCCCTCCCTAGGCAAGTACCTCCTAGGGGCACTTTTTCCCCTTCAGGTTCACTTTAACTAGGATTGACTTTCCAGGCAGAGTATTCACAGCTACTGATAAGACTGTTTAAATAAAATAACACAGCAGCAAATTTGTAAGTAAAGCATTGCACTTTTAAGCAACTTATATGTGGAATGAAGACTTTTTATTATGTCCCGTGCAAGAATTTTGGGCCCACTTTAATGGGTCTGAATACTCCATTGCAGCTCTCATCCTTTACCTTCTGGAAGAAGCCGATGGGTGGGTCAGTAAGGTATGACCATCTGACAAACAAACTAGGAAGAACAATAAATGCCAAACTACATCATGCCTCTATTGAAGTAGTAAACCTCCTCTCTAGATGAGAACAGAGATTTGCTGTTCAAGGCAAGCAGATAGCGAGCCATCATAAGGGCCGGTTCACACGGACAGCAGGCGGCGTTGGGGTGGCCAGGAAGTCGCGTCGTCCTGCGACGTCCCGTTCCGTGGCGGCGGTACAGAGATCGTCGCGATCGGCGTTTCTCGTCCCCGCAGGGGGACATATAGCCGCGCCGGCTAGCCGTCCCTGGACGTTGCATGCGGCTTCTAGGGACGGCCGAAACGATGCGTTAAATCGGGATCAGAACGCCGCGTTTATGCAATCGACGGTAATCGCGCAATGCTAAATGCTCCTATTCACTTAGACATCAGTTGTACACAAGAAACTACTCTACTAGTAGTCCTGAGCCTGTGGGGGCAAGTGCACAACTAAACCCAAAACTGGAGGAGGCAATTTGAACAAAACAAACATGTTGACCAATGTAAAAATGACCTTTGGAATTGAACTTTTTAAATTCAAAGGCTTATTTTGTAGCTCTGCTTGCCTGCAGCTGTGCACCTATCCATACAAGCTTAAGTCCTCCATTGCCTACAACATTGATTGATTGACCATGAGGGCCAGACATCTTGCAGCATGTCCGATCAATACATGCAACCAATTCCGGGCTCGAAATTGGTCGCATTATTGATTGGGCATGCTCTTGGTAGCACCGATTTTCATCCGATTCAATTACAATTATCGAATCAGATGATCTATCGGCCAAGTTGAGAGATGTATGGCCACCACAAAACGGATTTCTACCGTACTGCAAGGATGATAGGAAATGTCATTAGGCATCTATATTGCTTTGGGTTTCACATGGTCACAATTCACTGACCCCACCCACCCGCCAAATCCAGAAGGGAGAGGAAGCAAGCTCTACTGCAGTGGCAAGCACATCTGCCCCGTGAAAAAGGTACACCGTCCAGCACTTTTCTTCTATACACTATTTCACCTATCGTCATGGATGCAGTTAGAATTCACCTTTTACTTTTCCCTAAGTATCGTAATTCTTACCTGGAGCAGCCTCATGTTCACTGTAAAGTCTCCTTCCAGTAACTGGTCACGGATTAATCTGAATAACAAAGCATTTAGCAGCCAAATTTAGAAAAGCGGCAATCGTGGGAAAATGCAATTTGTACTGTACACTGCAAGACAGGTGCAAAACAAACTGGAGACGTTACCCAGAGCAAGCAATCACGATTTGACTACTGAAGAAAACAAGGATTCAATTGCTCTGCAGCAAATGCTCCACCGCTGTTTCATATCGGTCTTAAAGGAGACCTGAAGTGAGAGGTATATGGAGGCTACCATATAAATGTATTTTCTTTTAACCCATAAGCAGCTTCTGAGGAATTACCTCATTTAAGAACTCTTGCTGTAAATTCTTGGAATAATGTGATGTCTCTCTGCTAGCAGAGGATATAGAAACTGAAAGCAGAAGTCCTCTGTTATTGTCTTACACTGCCCCCTAGTGACAAGTGGCTATAAATACACATTACAGCAGTACTAATTAGCAAGGAAATGTAACAAATAAGAGATTTAAAAAAAAGTGCTAAAATAAATTGGCCTGGAGCTCTTGCAAGTCTCTCATTAAATTGGCCGCTGAAGGGTTAAAGTGAACCTGTAAAGAAAAAAATGTCCACTATGCGGTACTCGCCTTGAGAGAGAGACGCCTCTGGATCCTAGAGTGACTTCCACCGTCTTCCTCTACCAGCCCTTACCATCACTGGGATACTTGAAAATCTGCTTGTTCACAGCTAGCACATTTGTAGTAGCACAGACTCTCTCGGGCTCCCTCAGAAAAAGCCAAGCTCGATCAGGTCCGTGTTGCTGCGCATGCAGGAGCAGTCTGCGCCTATGAAATAGCCCAGGCTCGATCAAGGCCGGCTTTTTCCGTGCTACTGGGCAGGTACAGGAGGGCCGCGCTTTGGGGGTCTCGTCGCTGGACCGTGCTGGCTGAGGAGGACAGGGAAAGCATCTGTAGGATCCAGAGCATACATGTCAAACTCCTGCCCACGGGCCAAATCTGGCCCTCGAAGCCATTACATTTGGCACTCAAGTGGTTTCCCCACTTTGCATTATGTATTGCCCACTCTAGACCACCAGGGAAGCTGTATTGGAGGTGAAGCCCTAGAACACCAGGGAAGCCATATGGGGAAGGTAGGGGGAAAACACTAGACACCAGGGAAAGTGGATAGGAGAGGGAGGACCACTAGGCACCAGGGAACTGCAAAGGGGTTGGGGGGGGGGGGGGGGCATAAGACATCTGAGAACTTTATAAGGGAGGAAAGTGGCCATTAGAAATTAAGGTTGGCCCAGTGTTCATTTTCGGCCCACTTTGTATTTGAGTTTGACACCCCTGATCCAGAGGCTTCCCTCTCATATAAGTATCCAGAAATGGCTGAAGCAAGCCTCACACGTTTGCTTTAAACAATGCCAGTGGCCTGTCAGTCTTGCTGATCTGTCTGGCTTCAGTAGTGTCTGAATGACACAGCTGAAAAAAAAAATCCAGATAATCCAGTCAGACTTCAGTCAAACATCTGATCTGCATGCTTGTTCAGGGTCTGTGGTTAAAATATTAGAGGCAGAGGATCAGCAGGATAGCCAGGCAATCCACATTGTTTAAAAGGAAATACATGTGTCAGCCTCCATCTCTCTCACCTCAGGTGTGCTTCAAGGTCACTACAATCTGACCTTGTATATCATGGATACCTGATTGAAAAAAAAAAAAACATATTGAAGGTTATTCATAAGTTTATCAGCTGGCATCACTTGATACTGATCGGGTTTCAGTAGAAATCTAACTGAACATCAATCAAAACACCAATACATTTGTACTGCTGTGATATTTATATATATAGTTATCGATCGAGCTCTGTACCGGTTGATATAATAACACCCTATCCAATCATTACTGCATAAAAAGCAATAACAGAAACTGACTGAAAATACCTTAGTTCTTCATAGATTCCAAGTTTTTATCAAACTGAATATCTAATCTATAAAGAATAGACTTCAATAACTCAGCCCCACACACTGGGACAAAACAGAGGCCATACCAGATGCAATATTTACCAGGGCTGTGGAGTCGGAGTCGAGGAGTCGGAGCAATTTTGGGTCCCCAAAGTCGGAGTTGGAGACGGAGTAATTGGTTTCATTAACTGAAGAGTCGGAAGATTTTTGTACCGACTCCACAGCCCTGATATTTACATTGAATGAATTTTTCTACAAACAGGCATAGGCAAAAAAAGGCAAAGGTCAGGTTTCCACTTGAGTGCCAAGATGGACATGTCAGTCATGCTTAGGCGAAATAAGCCGAGTACAAACAAGGAGATCTGTGGGCAATCCTTGGATCAATTGTTCAGAAAAGTGTTATCGGACAGGAAAGCCACCCCAATGTACAGATATGCCCTCTTGGAAGCAAAACAGGGGAGCTCGAATTATATGACTGCTCTCCAACAGCCCTCATTCCACCCAAACCAGCTGTCGTCCACCTTCTTGTTGGTCGGTTTTCATACCTCATCAAATGAAGGTCTGATCGTTTTGACTAAGTCATTCAGTCAAATTAGAGTCAAATTGAAGTGGAGAGTTTAAAATGGGATTGTCAGCCATAAAATCAAATTCCATTTACTGTAATGAATCTCATCTCAGTCAGCCTGGCTCTTTTCTGGTACATTGCCAGGGACAGGTAAGCTTGGTTTCTCCCCTCCCACATTCCTGCTCCTCACTGATTGGCAGAGGGCAGTTTAGGGTGACACGAGGCTGAGAAGAGAAATACACCCCCACCCCTCGGCAGAAGCTGCTGAAATATGATCTATGCTGTGCTCACATGTGTTTACAAAGCAAGCTAGATATGACAGTGCAGTTTCAGTGCAGAGTAAATGACATCAGGAATGGATTCAGTTAGAGGCAGTAAAGATGGAAAATGCTTGCCGAATCTGTGAGAGGTATTTTGAAATCAAATCAGCATCACAGAGCCTTGTGACATGTTGCCCATGTGTGCAGAGACCCTAAAGCTATGGTCAGAGCGTGTTCACATACTGTATAGGCATATTACAAATGTCTCAAATCCTCATAAAGATTTGACAGGCAATTTGAAGCGTTTTAATACTGATGGCATGTCACATGACGTCGCCATTGCCATGGAGATTGCAGCTGGAACTAGTGATTGGGCGAGTGCCTTGTGTTGTTGCATGTAACTTTAAAAAGACAGAGGGAGGGAGACAGTGGCGTAGCTAAGGAGCTGTGGACCCCGCTGCAAGTTTTACATTGGGGCCCCCCAAGCACTCTATACATGACAATTGATACGGCGCACCAAAACCTGCCAATGGCAACTACAGTGTCAGAGGTGCAGGAAGGGGTTGGGGAACAGTTTGTTATTGACTACCACTATTCAAAGTATCTATAGAAGTGATTATTATGGGGGAGGAGCTTACCATGAGGGAGTGAGCGTGTGGAGCTCTGGTCTCTCGCCTCGGTGAAGCCCCTAAGTCCGCAGATGTGAGAGGACGTCGACAAAGCTTTTTTCCCCTGGAAGCCCCCCTGGAGCCTGCCTCACCCCTGTGAACCCCCGGCAGAGACAGAAAAACAATCCGTGGAGGTAGCAGCGGTCTCGGGCAGCAGAGGGGAATTGGAAGCAGGAGATCTCCGTAGTGGCGTGACATCATATCCGCCCGGAACCTCCTCTGGCGTGGCTTGGCATGGGGAAGGAGAGGGGACGACGAGAGCAGCGCACGGACATACCGACATATATCCCCGCTAGTCCAGGCAAGGAAGCATACCTGGCAGGAGAGTGCGGGAGCGCTGGGAACGGCGAAAGGAGAACTCGGCGTGCAGCCCTATGAGGCCGAGCACGAAAATATAGCTGGCAGAAGAGTGGGGAGGTGCTGGGAACGGCACACAGTACACGGCGACCCTGGCAGACAGCTATATTAGCCCGGGCAGAAGCAAGAAATACCTGACAGAGGAAAGGGGTGGCTCCGGGAAAGGCACAGGAGGACCCCGTCGGACTGAACCTGGTAGAGGGAGTCGGTGATCCTTAAAGGTAAGGCATCTGGAACCAGTGGGCTGTAAAGAAAAGGGACCACAGGAATACTGGCAGAAGAGCCTGAGGGCGGCACTGGGAACAGTGACTGGGAGCCAGTAGTCTAAAAGAAAATGGTGAAGGATAAGGAGAGAGAAAAGGAGAAGAAGAAGAACCCAGCTAAAGGGACGACAACCCCAGTCCAGAAAACGGTTAGCAAATATTTTGCAGCAGCTGATAAAATACAGATGGAAGCGGCAGAGAATACCCTTTCGTTATCAAGGGCCAGCTCCCCGGGCTCGGGATCAGAGCGGGGAGGTAGCTTAGAAGAAATATGGAGGTGTCTAAGGGCCCTGCCTACAAGATCGGACTTAGAGGCACAGACAGAAAAAATCACGGATCTTATGCGAACTGAAATCCTGGAGATTAAAGATGGATTAACAAACATGGAAGCGAAGATGGAAAAAATGGAAGAACAAGTGGTGAAATTGCAGGCGGAGGTAAATGCGTTAAAGAAGACAGGTGAGAAACAAAGAAGTGTTAATACTTCCCTTAAATATGATATGGACGATGTCCAAAATCGGGAGAGACGTAACAACCTGAGAGTAAAGGGGATTCCTGAGACGGTGAGGGGGGAGGACATTATTACCTGTTTGCAAACTATCTTTAATGGGGTACTGGGCCGGCCAGAGGATGCTACAATTAAATTTGAACGCGTACATCGGGCATTGAGGGCCGTTTCAAGGGATAAGGACTCACCACGGGATATAATCTGTAGATTCCACAATTTCAAGGATAAGAAAAACATCTCCGCAGCCTTGAGGCAGAAGGGGCCACAGAAATGGAAAGAGTTTACTATAACGGTTTACCAGGATCTTTCCTTCTACACGCTGATGCAGCGTAGGGCCCTTAGACCATTGTTAGCAGTTTTACAGGAGAAAAGAATATCCTATAAGTGGGGATTTCCATTTGCTTTAATTATTATGCTGGATCGCAGAACATTGACACTGAGATTTCCGGAAGAGTTGCCAGATATTTGCAAGGAACTATCTATTCCAGAGATGAATATACCAGAGTGGAATCCGGAGGGGAGGGGATGGGATGGCCCGCAGGGGAGAAATAGAGTTGGATTTAAGAAATGAGGGGGGGGGGTAGAGTGTGGAGCTGGGGGGGGGGGGGGGGAGAGGGGAGAGAATCTCGTTTTGTATTATTTTGGATGTTTGCTTATTTATTTGGCTTACGGCTTTTGCATTAGATGCAAAGACATGTGGGAGAGTAGAAACAATATTGAGCAAAGTGTGAATATATATGAATATGGAATAGGTGTACACGGGAAAGGGAATAGGTTTGTGGTATGCTTTGATGTGGGGGGGGTGTGTGGGGGCCCGCGGTGGTGGGGGCTTGGCGGGCGCTTTTGTGTCGCCCTTCTTGCCCCCCCCTCCGCGGGCTCCTGGATATGGAGATAGACACGGTTAAGATTGATATATTATGCAAAATGTGGCACTGGAGGGGGGGGGGCTGTGCGCGGGTGGGTCTGGGGGGGGGGGGGGGGCGGGCCGATGTTTTTCTTTGTCCCCCCCCCCCCGTCCGGGGCCTTAAGATATGGAAATAATTACGACTAAGATAAATGTGGCACTATGAGAAGGATGTGACACTGGGTTGGAGGTGGGGTCTGGGTGGGCCCGCGGTGGGGGGGGTGGCTGTTTCCGTCCTCCCTCCCCCCCCCTCCGTGGGCTCTCGGTTGTAGAAATGGATATGGTTGAAATTGATGTGGGTGGGTCCGCGGGGGGGCAGGGGTTCGGGCGTTTTCGCCCTCCCTTCCCCTCCGCGGGCTCTTGGCTGTGGAAATGGTCACGGTTGGGTTTAGTGTGACACAATGGAATAAAATGTGACACTGGAGGAAGCCAGGATATACGTGCCTGGGGGGGTTGTGTGTGGGTGGGTCAGTGGGGGGGGGGCGGATGTGTTTTGTCCCCCCGCCCCCCCCTCCGGGGTCTTGGGACATGGAGATAATCACGATTAAGATAAACGTGGCACTATGAAAAAGATGAAACAAAGAAGGGGGGTGGGGTGTGATGCATTTGGAGGTGGGGAGTGGATGGGTCCGCGGCTGGGGGGGGGGGGGGGCGGATGTTTCCGTCCTCCCTCCCCCCCCCCCCGCCCCCCTCCGCGGGCTCTCGGTTATAGAAATGAATATGGTTGAGATTGATGTGGCACTATGAAAAGGATGTGACACTGGAGGAAGTTAAATTGGGGAAGGGGTAGGTAGTAATGTGTTATATTGTGGATAAGAAATATGGAAATCACTACGTTTATGAAAAAAGTATGGCACTGTTGGCATCTAAGTCGAATCTGTGGGGGGGGAGATTGCTGTGGGAAGACTCAATCTGTATGAATATTTTTGGGGGACACTGGGGGTAATGGGGGTTATGGGAATATAAGATATATAATGCATGAACTGAGGGCAAGGCTATCAGAAAGTGCATATGGTAAGGAAAAGGCTGGAGCCATGGCGCGGACTCCGTAAGTAGAAGGGGGGGGGGGGGGGGGGGTTGGAAGGGGAGGGGGGGGGTTAGAAGCTATAACAAGAAAAAAGAGAAATTGGGGGGCACGCCGTGGCGAAGGCCTGAGGGGGGAGAGGGGGGGGTGGAAATTGGGTTCTGCTTTGCTCTGATTGGTACTATGTTGAATTTTGTTGTGTGGGGTTCTCTCTCTCTTTTATCGCTCCCCCCCCCCCTCCTATTGGATGATTGAGGGATCCGCCCTCTTTGGGATACAGGGGAAATGTTGAAATAAGCGGGGCTTCGAGGGAGGAGGGGGGAGACCGAGCTTCCACGTTTTGGGGGTTTGGTGGCTTAATACCCAGAAGGCGGAGCAGCACGCCTAGGAAACTGGGGAAGGGTTTCAAGAGGAAGGATTCCTCAGGAAAGAAAAAAAAAGGGATGTGGGGGGATGGGAAGGGGGAATGCTGCGGGATGAGTGGGAGGAGAGGTGTGGATGTGGAGGGGGGGGGGGGGGGGGGGTAGAATGAGAGGAAAAATTGAAAAAAACTGATACTGGGACAGAGGTAAGAACAAGGAAGGCATATAAAGATGAAAATAGGTAGCCTTAAGATCATGTCACTGAACACCAGGGGCCTGAACATCCCGGAGAAGAGAGCATCTATCCTCAGGCTATGCCACAGAGAAGGGGCAGATATAATCTGCCTACAGGAGACCCACTTTAAAACCCCATGTGCTCCAAAGCTTTTTGAAAGGTACTACAAGTCAATATACCTGAGTGGTCTACAACAATCTAAAGTGAAAGGGACAGCTATATTAATATCGAAGGATATCCCATTTATATTGAAGGAAGAGTACGCGGATCCACAGGGGAGATTTAATTTAATTAAAGGTGAACTGAAGAATAGGATGATCACGGTGGGGTCATACTACGCGCCAAGCGTTAAGCAGGTAGAAACCCTGGGGAGATTTAGGGGGGGATAGTAGGTACAGACTTGAATCTGTCCCTGGATCCACGAATGGATACATCTAAGGGAAGAACAACGACATCTTTAAAAACCCATAAAAGAAGTAAAGAGATTCTGTGCAAAACACAGCTTGTGGACGCTTGGCGGGTGTGTAACCCTACGGTGAGGGATTATACCTATTATTCCCAGATGCATAAGTGCCACACCAGGATAGATTATGTCCTGGTGTCGCACGATATATTGTCCGTAGTGAGTGGCTCAGAAATAGGCCCCATAACATTATCAGACCATGCTCCAGTAATGGAGAAACTTGGATGGGGAGAAAAAGTAAAGGGACCTATGATGTGGCGATTAAATGGCTCATTGCTGAGGGATGAAGAGATTGTACAAAGGGTGAGAGATGAACTGGATTTCTATTTTTCGACCAATGCCAGGGGTGAGGCGTCTGAAAGGACAGTATGGGAGGCCCACAAATGCTATATTAGGGTTATATTGATACAGGAGGGATCTAGAAAGAAGAAGGAAAGGGATAGGAATATAAAAAATGCGTTGGAAACTATAAAAAGATTGGAACAACAGCTTAAAGAGAACCCGAGGTGGGTTTGAAGAATATTATCTGCATACAGAGGCTGGATCTGCCTATACAGCCCAGCCTCTGTTGCTATCCCAAACCCCCCTAAGGTTCCCCTGCACTCTGCAATCCCTCATAAATCACAGCCACGCTGGTGACAAACAGCTTGTCAGAGCTGGCTGTGTTTATCTCTATAGTGTCAGTCTGCTGCTCTCCCCGCCTCCTGCAGAACTCCAGTCCCCGCCTGCATCCCTTCCCTCCCTGCTGATTGGAGGGAAGGGACGGGGGCAGGGACCGGAGCTATGCAGGAGGCGGGGGAGCAGCTGAGACTGACACTACAGATGTAAACACAGCCTCACAGCACGGCTGTGATTTATGAGGGATTGCAGAGTGCAGGGGGACCTTAGTGGGGTTTGGGATAGCAACAGAGGCTGGGCTGTATAGGCAGATCCAGCCTCTGTATGCAGATAACATTCTTTAAACACACCTCGGGTTCTCTTTAAGGAGGAGAATGCGGAGGAGCATTGGGAGGAATTACAGAGGGAAAGAGAACATCTGAGGGCACTGTTGTTCCAAGGGGTTAAAAATATGCAAACGCTCCTTTTATGAATATGGGAATAAGAGTAGCGCTATGCTAGCAAGGGCCTTAAAAAAACAGCAAAGGAGTAATTACATTCCCTGTATAAAAGACAAAGAGTCAAGAGTAGTATATGAGATGGGAGAGATAACCCGGGTCTTTAGGGAATATTATAAGGGGTTGTATAACCTGAAAAGGGAAACATCAATAGGAGATAGAGAGGAGAGAAGAGAGGAAATAAGAAGCTATATAGAGGAAAGTGGAATGCCCAGGCTGTCGGAGGAAGACGCCTCATCCCTGGAAGATCAGATACAATTGGAGGAAATTAAAACAGCAATAAAACAAATGCCACTAGGTAAAGTGCCGGGCCCGGATAGGCTCTCAACGGAATATTATGCGAAGTTTAATGAGCAATTGGTGAGATATTTAGCGGAAGCATTTAATGGAACAGTCAAGGGCGGGGGGGAGGGATTCTCGCCCCGTATGCTGGAGTCCTATATCTCACTTCTGCATAAGGAGGGAAAAGATCCAATGCAGTGCCAAAGCTTCAAACCAATAGCACTATTGAATACAGACATTAAAATCTTTGCAAAAATTTTAGCTAATAGGCTGGCACCGTTCATGAATCAGCTGGTATACCCAGACCAGGTGGGGTTTATGGGGGGGCGGGAGGCAAGAGACGGCACTGTCCGCACCCTTGATCTGGCATGCTGGACGAGGGCCCACTCCAACCCTGTGGTATTATTATCAACAGACGCTGAAAAGGCATTTGACAGGGTGGAGTGGGCCTATATAGAAGGGGTGTTAAAGCATGTGGGGTTACAAGAAAAGATGTACGCAAGAATAATGGGTTTATATTCCTTCCCAAACGCAAGGGTAAGGGTTAACGGGGTGATTTCGGATCCCTTTGAAATTAAAATTGGGACGAGACAGGGCTGCCCCTTGTCACCGTTGGTATTTGCCCTGTCTCTGGAGCCATTCCTGTGTAGGGTGAGAGCGGACACCAGCATACGGGGCTTGGAAATTGGGGGACAGACACATAAAGTATCAGCGTATGCAGAGGACATGTTGTTTTATCTTAGAGACCCACAGAGGTCACTATCTAGACTGATGAGGGAGTTTGATAGGGTGGGGAGACTTTCCAATATGAAGATCAACCTGGATAAAAGCACAATAATCGCTTGGGGGGTGAGAAGGGAACAAAGAGAAGAGCTGATGAGGATTTTTTCATTTAAGTGGCGGAACAGAATGATGGGGTACCTGGGAGTAAAGATAGGTTTTGATTTAAAGGAAATAGTAAATGATAATTACTTCCCCTTACTGGAAAGGATAAAACAGGACCTAGTGGCTTGGGACCGACCAAGTTTCTCATGGTTTGGTAGAATATCCATCATTAAGATGAATGTTCTCCCACGCTTTCTCTATTTGTTCCAGGCACTGCCAGTCCCAATACCCCTTCCCCTTTTTCGCCAATTGAGAAGTATTACCGGTCGATTTATAGAAGGAGGCCGGAAAACCCAAGTGAGTTACAGGCTACAGACAATGGAGAAGGAGAAGGGAGGTCTGGCGGTCCCGGGTTTAAAAAATATGCTGAGGCCTCGGTGCTGGTCCGAATAGTAGACTGGAACAGGAACCGTGAAGAAAAGAGGTGGGTATCGGCTGAGGAGGAAATGATAGGTAATCTCCCCTGGATTCAGGAGAAAAGTGGGATAGAGGTAAAAAAAGAGGGGACTGAATTGGTGAGACATACATTGAAAATATTCGAGAAGTGGAGGAAGAATGTAGGAGTCTCACCCTGGCCGACCCCCATGATTCCCATTCTCGGGAATATAAAATTCCCAGTGGGAATGGACCTCGCTAAATATTCACACTGGAAGAGGGGACAGGGGTTGAAAGTTGTAGACATACTAGATGGTGCAGAATGGATCCCCACGCAGGAACTGCTGGATGCAGGGGAAGGGGGATATATGGATGAATGGAAATATGCCCAGATAAAATGTGAGAAGTCAGGGGACCAAAGAGGCACTAAGTAGAGACTTAACCCCATTCGAGGAAATGTGTAGAGGGAAGGGGCAAAATAAGGGAACACTATCAAGGGTATATAAGATTCTTAATGGAAGTGAGGACCATACAAGAAGTCTGAGAGAGAAGTGGGAAAAAGATCTGGGGAAAGTATTTACAGAGGAACAGAGGAAAAAAGTATTAGCGTTCGCCAGCAAATCAGCAATGCCCACAAGAGGACAGGAAGCAGGATATAAGATCTTCGCAAGGTGGTATTATACGCCGGATAGGTTGGGTAAGATGTTCCCAGGTACCTCACCATTGTGTTGGAGATGTGGGGAGGAGAGGGGAGATATTATTCACATTTTTTGGGGATGTAAAGAATTGGGGGGGTTCTGGTCAGAAGTTAGGGGTATAATAAAGCAGATAACTGGGGTAGAGACATGGGAGGACCCGGCATTCTTCCTGCTAAATAGTAATGGATGGTCAGTTAAAAAATATAAAAATTCCTTGTTGAAATCCCTGGTCAATGCCTCAAGAATATTGGTAGCGAGACACTGGAAATCTACTCAGAGCCCAACAATCCAGAAATGGTTAAAAGAAGTGGTAGAGACGCAGAGAATGGAGGAATTAACAAGCTTCATTAAGGGCGAAGGGGACGTACATGAGAAAAAATGGTCTCAGTGGGAGGTGTTTAGGAGGGAAAGGGATTACGAGGGCAGGTGAGGGAAGGGAATGGGAGGGGAAGTCCATTGAGGGTTCAGTGACATGAAGAAGGTGAGGGATGGAGTGAAGGATAAAGAAAAAAAATGAAGAGGACCAGTATGGGAATAAAAGAGGAGTGGGTACGAAAGAAGGATGAGAGTCTGATATGTATGAGGGTAAAGTATGAGTGTTAGTGTTGCAAGGATGATGTATCTAGGAAATTAAGATACGGATGTGTGGTTTTTTTTGTTCCCCCCCCCCCTTCCCTTATCTGTTTTTAGGGGGGTGGGGGCAGATTATTGATATGGGGGAAAAGTTAATAAGAAATGTTGTTGAATTGCTGAATATTCTATGAGTAAATTTTGTATGAATTTTGTATAATTGAAATGACATAAATAAAGATTAAAAAAAAAAGGAAGTGATTATGAGCACATGACCAATAGAAAGCTAATACTGAAGTTGAGGAGGGCCCTTAGGGGCCCCTCTGGCCCAAGGGCCCCGATGCGGTGGCTACCTTTGCAACCCCTATTGCTACGCCCCTGGAGGGAGAAGAGGAATCAAGCCCTTTAGTGACGAGCCGGCTTCATAGCGGGCCAAAGTGTTCCCACAGCTGCTATAGAACCTTCCCAGTTCTCTCTCGGGGTCCTCATCCCGGCGCGGTCACCCTCATTGCATGTATTCGATCACCTGGTTCAGCTTATGCATTTGGAGAGCCTCGGAAGGCTTCAGCACTCATATCAGAGTGCTCTGTACTGCGCAATATGGAGCCGCCCATCTTCAGCAGCGCTCAGAGGACAAGACTGCTTCTGAAGCCTCCAAGGGCTCCGGAAGGCACAAATTAAAATAGGGGAGAGCACTGGGAGGAGAACATCGAGAACAGACAGGCAAGGCTCTACAGCAGAGGTCCCCAACCTGGGGGCCGCGGCCCCCTGGGGGTCCGTGGGCAGATTTCTGGGGGGCCGCGGCGGATCTGGCCTTTCTCCCTCTCCCCCCAGCGGCCGCCGTTCCTGATACCTTATGAGCGGGCGGCCGCTTTCTTCCTTATATTCCCCATAGCCCCTCTCCTCTTTGAAGCATCTCGTATTACAGCAGCGCTTGCTGTGCGACTGCTGTAAGGAGGGAAGGAGGCAGGGCAGCGTTCCCATGGTAACGGCTATCGCCGCTACAGGAAGCCGCTGCCCTATTTCCTACCCTTCCTTACAGCAGCCGCGCGGGAAGCGGAGGAGGAGGAGAGGCTACACTGGGCTAACTGTACTGGCGACACTGGGGCAGCGATACTGGGCTAACTATACTTGCTATACTGGGGTAACTACTGGCTATACTGGGGTAACTACTGGCTATACTGGGGTAACTATACTTGCTATACTAGGCTAACTGTACTTGCTATACTGGGCTGACTGTACTTGCTATACTGGGCTGACTGTACTTGCTATACTGTGGTAACTGTACTAGCTATACTGGAGTAACTACTGGCTATACTGGGCTAACTATACTTGCTATACTGGGCTAACTGTACTTGCTATACTGGGCTAACTGTACTTGCTATACTGGGCTAACTGTACTTGCTATACTGGGCTAACTGTACTTGCTATACTGGGCTAACTGTACTTGCTATACTGGGCTAACTGTACTTGCTATACTGGGCTAACTGTACTTGCTACACTGGGCTAACTATACTTGCTATACTGTGGTAACTGTACTAGCTATACTGGGGTAACTATACTTGCTATACTGGGCTAACTGTACTTGCTATACTGTGGTAACTGTACTAGCTATACTGGAGTAACTACTGGCTATACTGGGCTAACTATACTTGCTATACTGGGCTAACTGTACTTGCTATCAGGGCTGTGGAGTCGGTCCAAAAATCCACTGACTCCGACTCCTCAGTTTAGGATTCCACCGACTCCGACTCCACGACTCCGACTCCTCTAATTTGCATATTACAATTTTGTTGATTAAAAGTATGTAACATGAAATTCGTCTCTTAACTGCCAACGCTTAGGAATTTTACAAGACAACTGAAGTGAGAAGGATATGTAGACTACTATATTTATTCCCTTTAGACTAAAACTAGTCCTTGGTAAGAGTACTTGTAAAAGGTACAAACCGGAACAAAGAACATCTATCAGGCCCTAGGCAATGTAAGTGTGGGTACATGTAAGCATGATGTGCAGGTACTCTACAGGGGAATGAGGAGATTGTAAACAGACAACACCTCTGTGTTCAATGTGCACAGCATTCTTAGTGGATTCCCTGAAGCTCTGTGGGGAGAGCATATGTAGAGTATACTAGTACTGTGTAACAAAGTAAACCTGAGACAGATGAAATTAAAGTTTTATACATACCTGGGGCTTCCTCCAGCCGCCTTCAGGATAATCAGTCCCTCGTTGTCCTCCTCCACCACCTGGATCTTCTGCTATGAGTCCAGGTACTTGAGCCAGTCAGGCGTAGTGCGCATGCACACACTCCGCCGCCAGGAGCATACTACACCTGTGCAGCACTATTGCGCAGGTGCAGAATGTTCCTGGCTGTGGGAGCGGCATGCGGCCGGACAGCGCTGACTGGCTGAATTACCAGGACTCATAGCAGAAGATCCGGGTGGTGGAGGACAGTGAGGGACTGATTAGCCTGAAGGGGGCTGGAGGAAGCCCCAGGTATGTATAAAACTTTACTTTTCATCCGTCTCAGTTACCCTTTAATTTGTAGTCACCAAACCAAATTTTAACAACATATCAAATTATTTGATTTCATCAGCAAAGGGAGTGCATACATTTGCATAAATCAGCATCAATGCAGAATTATTTCCATCTCGTTGACCATCTCTATTAGTGACACAGCTACACATCAGGCTTTATTCTTACAGCATAGATGTTATTTAGTATATATGTTACGGTCAGAACCCGAAGTGTGGCCACTTCGCGTTCTGGCCAGCCACTTCGGGTTCTGGCCGGCCAATGTGCGAAGTGGCCGCAGCGCAGCGGCCAATGTTAGAAATGGCATGATGACACATAAGTTACAATGTATTTTATGGCCGTCACGCTGCGGCCAAATGTATTAGAAGTCTCGCACTGCCTCCTCTCCTCCTCCCCCCGCCTCTCTCATCTCCCTGCCTCTATACAATATACGGAGCAGCCGGCGGGGACACGCGTATCCCCGAGAGTCATTCGTCGCGGCAGGGGAATCCCCTGCCGTTCCTGCAGAGCGGGTGCTGGCAGAAGCAATGTCTGCAGCCTCCCCGCTCTGCTGCCCTGCTGCAACGAACGACTCTCCGGGACACGCGTGTCCCCGCTGGCTGCTCCGTATGTGGTATAGGAGGCAGGGAGAGGAGAGAGGAAATTGACCAACTTCCGCGTGTGTCCCCGCCGGCTGCTCCGTATGTGGTATAGGAGGCAGGGAGAGGAGAGAGGCAGGGGGGAGGAGGAGAGGAGGCAGTGCGAGACTTCTAATACATTTGGCCGCAGCGAGACGGCCATAAAATACATTGTAACTTATGTGTCATCATGCCATTTCTAACAGTGGCCGCTGCGCTGCGGCCACTTCGCACATTGGCCGGCCAGAACCCGAAGTGGCCACACTTCGGGTTCTGGCCGTAACATATATAAGAGATTCCTGTGTACACATCATATATACAGTCACAATCAGATATGTATATCTGTCCTTAAAAATACAGGGACTGCTTTTTTTGAAGCAGCACAAATAACTAATTTTGATTGGTTTATTTCATTTTTGTGGACTAAGCACAGCTATTACTGTATATATACTGTATATATACATTATTTTTAATGACTATTATCTGAGAAATAGAACATTTTATCATATTTTCTATTTTAATTACAGTTACAAATTCATTAGGAGTCGGAGTCGGTGCATTTTTTCCCGACTCCGACTCCAGGCACCCAAAATTGCTCGACTCCCCGACTCCGACTCCACGACTCCGACTCCACAGCCCTGCTTGCTATACTGGGCTAACTGTACTTGCTATACTGGCCTAACTGCACTTGCTATACTGGGCTAACTGTACTTGCTATACTGGGCTAACTGTACTTGCTATACTGTGGTAACTGTACTAGCTATACTGTGGTAACTGTACTAGCTATACTGTGGTAACTGTACTAGCTATACTGTGGTAACTGTACTTGCTATACTGGGGTAACTATACTTGCTATACTAGGCTAACTGTACTTGCTATACTGTGGTAACTGTACTTGCTATACTGTGGAATCTGGGAAAAAAGGGGGGGCTGCTGCCGCCGACACTAGCCACGCCCACTCACCCCCCCCCCCCCCCCCCCCCGGGGGGCCCGTAGAAAAATTTGGTCGGGATAGTGGGCCCCAGGCTCAAAAACGTTGGGGACTCCTGTTTTAGATGACAGGTTGTATTGGGCCTGATCTGATGGATAAGAGTGCTAGGGGGGTGACAGGAGGTGATTGATGGGTGTGGTGGTTAGAGGGGAAAATAGATGCAATCAATGCACTGGGGAGGTGATTGGAAGGGGGTCTGAGGGGGATCTGAGGGTTTAGCCGAGTGATCAGGAGCCCACACGGGGGACAAATTAGGGCCTGATCTGATGGGTAGGTGTGCTAGGGGGTGACGGGAGGTGATTGATGGGTGTCTCAAGGTGTGATTAGAGGGGGAAATAGATGCAAGCAATGCACTGGCGAGGTGATCAGGGCTGGGGTCTGAGGGCGTTCTGAGGGTGTGGGCGGGTGATTGGGTGCCCTAGGGGCAGATAGGGGTCTAATCTGATGGGTAGCAGGGACAGGGGGTGATTGATGGGTAATTAGTGGGTGTTTAGAGGAGAGAACAGATGTAAACAATGCACTTGGGAGGTCATCTGACGGCGGGTCTGCAGGCGATCTGATGGTGTGGGTGGGTGATCAGATTGCCCGCAAGGGGCAGGTTAGGGGCTGATTGATGGGTGGCAGTGACAGGGGGTGATTGACAGGTGATCAGGGGGGATAGATGCATACAGTACACAGGGGGGGGGGGGGCTCTGGGGAGAATCTGAGGAGTGGGGGTGATCAGGAGTCCCCAGGGGGCAGTTTAGGGAATTAAAAAAAAAAACGTTGACAGATAGTGACAGGGAGTGATTGATGGGTGATTAGGGGGGTGATTGGGTGCAAATAGTGGTCTGAGGGGTGCTGTGGGTGATCAGGGGGGCAGATCAGTGTGTTTGGGTGCAGACTAGGGTGGCTGCAGCCTGCCCTGGTGGTCCCTCGGACACTGGGACCACCAAAGCAGGAGGCAGCCTGTATAATACGCTTTGTATACATTACAAAGCGTATTATACGCTTCTTATGCGGTGATCGTCGGGTTAACAACCCGCCGGCGCTTCCGATTGGCCGGTGGGTTGACGACACGGGTGGGGGGTTGGAGCCTATTGCCGGAGGATGCGCGCGCATCCCCGGCCAGCAGCCACATGAGGACTCGCCGCCGATGGGCGTATTGCAGTCATTAAGGCCCAGCCTTTGCCACCACCCATCGGCTGTAGGCAGTCCTCAAGTGGTTAAATGCTCCCATCTCAGAAGGAGAAATACTAAGCACCATAAAATCCCTAAAAAATATTAAAGCGCCAGGACCAGACGGCTACACAGCCGAATTTTTTAAAATTCTTAAAGAAAACCTGAACTGAAAAGTAAAAGTCAAAATAAGCATACACAAGTCATACTTGCCTCCCGTGTAGTCTACTCCTCAATCTCTTTCTCCTCTCCCGCGTCCAGTTTGTCCACTGTGATCAAGGGGATTCTCCGTCCTCCATTTTGAAAATGGCCATTACGCCATAACAGCTTTCTGGTCAGCACACTGTTAAACTGTAACATTGTCCACTTGAGCCATAGGGAAACATGGACATTACCGGGCACATCAGTTGTCCACTCAGCTATAACTGACAGCAACTGATATATAACTGACAGCAACTGATATATTTCAGTTCTGACAAAATGTTGTCAGAACAGGAAGGGATCATTGTCAGAAGAAAATGGTAAGCTTCTGAGAGGAACTGATGGCAAGGTAACTATTTAATGTTCATTTGAAGTTACCTCATGTGTTTATTTTAAATAATTTTACTCAGTACAGGTTCCCTTTAAGGGAGAAGTAGTGCAGCCTTTGTCTGAGGTCTTTAACAAAATAACAAAAGAAAGTAAATATCTGCCTACGGGTAATTTAGCCTATATTAGGCTTAAGGCCCATACACACGTCGGATTTTAGCGAACGACCCGTCGTTTGAACGTTCCGTCGTTCGGACGTTTTCGCGTCAAATCCGACGTGTGTACAGACTATCGTTCGGGTAATAAGACTGGTTACCAATGATCCGCCGATTTTTTGTCAAAAGTTAGCGGAAAATGACACTTTGTGAAAAAACACAATTAAAATCAATTTCCGCTAACTTTTGACAAAAAATAAAATCTTCTATGAACTCACCATACTCCTAACGGAATACCTTGGGGTGTCTTCTTTCTAAAATGGGGTCATTTGTGGGGTTCCTATACTGCCCTGGCATTTTAGGGGCCCTAAACCGTGAGGAGTAGTCTTGAAACGAAATTTCTCAAAATGACCTGTGAAATTCTAAAGGTACTCATTGGACTTTGGGCCCTTTAGCGCAGTTAGGGTGCAAAAAAGTGCCACACATGTGGTATCGCCATACTCGGGAGAAGTAGTACAATGTGTTTTGGGGTGTATTTTTACACATATCCATGCTGGGTGGGAGAAATACCTCTGTAAATGGACAATTGTGTGTAAAAAAATCAAAAGATTGTCATTTACAGAGGTATTTCTCCCACCCAGCATGGGTATGTGTAAAAATACACCCCAAAACACATTATACTACTTCTCCCGAGTACGGCGATACCACATGTGTGGCACTTTTTTGCACCCTAACTGCACTAAGGGGCCCAAAGTCCAATGAGTACCTTTAGGATTTCACAGGTCATTTTTGTTTCAAGACTACTCCTCACGGTTTAGGGCCCCTAAAATGCCAGGGCAGTATAGGAACCCCACAAATGACCCCATTTTAGAAAGAAGACACCCCAAGGTATTCCGTTAGGAGTATGGTGAGTTCATAGAAGATTTTATTTTTTGTCAAAAGTTAGCGGAAATTGATTTTAATTGTGTTTTTTCACAAAGTGTCATTTTCCGCTAACTTGTGACAAAAAATAAAATCTTCTATGAACTCACCATACTCCGTACGGAATACCTTTGGGTGTCTTCTTTCTAGAATGGGGTCATTTGTGGGGTTCCTATACTGCCCTGGCATTTTGGGTGCCCTAAACCGTGAGGAGTAGTCTTGAAACCAAATGTCGCAAAATGACCTGTGAAATCCTAAAGGTACTCATTGGACTTTGGGCCCCTTAGCGTACTTAGGGTGTAAAAAAGTGCCACACATGTGGTACCGCCGTACTCAGGAGAAGTAGTATAATGCGTTTTGGGGTGTATTTTTACACATACCGATGCTAAGTGGGAGAAATATCTCTGTAAATGACAATTGTTTGATTTTTTTACACACAATTGTCCATTTACATAGAAATTTCTCCCACCCAGCATGGGTATGTGTAAAAATACACCCCAAAACACATTATACTACTTTTCCTGAGTACGGCGGTACCACATGTGTGACAATTTTTTGCAGCCTAGGTGCGCTAAGGGCAGTGGCGTAGCTACAAACCTCTGGGCCCCGATGCGGAATCTGGATGTGGGCCCCCCTCCCCTGGCAACACCCGACGCACACACATATCCAAATCCCTATAGCCAGCTATAGGTCCCCCCAGTATAGGTAGCCAGGCATAGGTAAGCCAGTATAGTTGCCCCCGGTATAGGTTAGCCAGGTAGGTGCCTCCAGCATAGGTAGCCAGTATAGTTGCCCCCAGTATAGGTTAGATAGGCAGGCGCCGCCGGTATAGGTTAGATAGATAGGTGCCCCCAGTACAGGTTAGCTAGGTGGGTGCCTCTAATATAGGTAGCCAGAATAGTTGCCCCCAGCATAGGTTAGATAGGTAGGTGCCCCCAGTATAGGTTAGTTAGGTAGGTGCCTCCAATATAGGTAGCCAGTATAGTTGCCACCTGTATAGGCTAGCTAGGTGCCCCGAATACAGGTTAGACAAGTAAGTGCCCCCAGGTTAGATAGGTAGGTGCCCCCCAGTATAGGTTAGATTAGGTAGCTGCCCCCCAGTATAGGTTAGATGAGGTAGGTGCCCCCCAGTATAGGTTAGGTAGCTGCCCCTCAGGATAGATTAGGTAGCTTTCCCCCAGGATAGGTTAGATTAGGTAGCTGCCCCCAGGATAGGTTAGAATAGGTAGCTGCCCCCCAGAATAGGTTAGAGTAGGTAGCTGCCCCCGGGATAGGTTAGAGTAGGTAGCTGCCCCCCGGGATAGGTTAGAGTAGGTAGCTGCCCCCCAGGATAGGTTAGAGTAGGTAGCTGCCCCCCAGAATAGGTTAGAGTAGGTAGCTGCCCCCCGGGATAGGTTAGAGTAGGTAGCTGCCCCCCAGGATAGGTTAGAGTAGGTAGCTGCCCCCCAGGATAGATTAGAGTAGGTAGCTGCCCCCCAGGATAGAATAGGTAGGTAGCTGCCCCCCCAGGATAGGTTAGGTGGGTAGCTGCCCCCCAGGATAGGTTAGGTAGGTAGCTGCCCCCCCAGGATAGGTTAGGTAGGTAGCTGCCCCCCAGGATAGGTTAGGTAGGTAGCTGCCCCCCCAGGATAGGTTAGGTAGGTAGCTGCCCCCCCCAGGATAGGTTAGGTAGGTAGCTGCCCCCCCAGGATAGGTTAGGTAGGTAGCTGCCCCCCCAGGATTAGGTAGGTGCCCCCCCAGGATTAGGTAGGTGCCCCCCCCCCCCCATAATGAAGGGGGGAGTCGCAGCTGCGGGGAGGGCAGCCCGACCTCTCCCTCCCTTCCTCTCCCCGGGCCCCCCCCCTTCAAATGCAGAGTGCGCGGCGCACGGAAGCGCTGTAGCAGGCAGAACTCACCTCCGTCCCTGCGCCGCTGATCTCCTCCCGCTCTGGCTGCATAGATGTTGTTACACACTGCTTCCTGTTTAGCCGGAAGCAGTGTGTATCAGCATCTATACAGCTAGAGCGGGAGGAGATCAGCGGCGCTTGGAACGCAGGGACGGAGGTGAGTTCTGCCTGCTACAGCGCTTCCGTGCGCCGCGCACTCTGCATTTGAAGGGGGGGGCCCCAGGGAGAGGAAGGGAGGGAGAGGTCGGGCTGCCCTCGCCGCGGCTGCGGCTTCCCCCTCCCAATATCGCGCACGGGCACTACAAAAAGACATGGGCCCCCCCGGGCCCCTCCCCCGCCTCTTCAGGAGCCGGGCCCGGTCGCCGTGGCGACCGTTGCGACCACAGGCCCTACGCCCCTGGCTAAGGGGCCCAACGTCCTATTCACAGGTCATTTTGAAGCATTTGTTTTCTAGACTACTCCTCGCGGTTTAGGGCCCCTAAAATGCCAGGGCAGTATAGGAACCCCACAAGTGACCCCATTTTAAAAAGAAGACACCCCAAGGTATTCCGTTAGAAGTATGGCGAGTTCATAGAAGATTTTATTTTTTGTCACAAGTTAGTGAAAAATGACACTTTGTGAAAAAAAAACAATAAAAATTAATTTCCGCTAACTTTTGACAAAAAATAAAATCTTCTATGAACTCGTCATACACCTAACAGAATACCTTGGGGTGTCTTTTTTTCTAAAATGGGGTCACTTGTGGGGTTCCTATACCGCCCTGGCATTTTACAGGCCCAAAACCGTCAGTAGTCTGGAAACCAAATGTCTCAAAATGACTGTTCAGGGGTATAAGCATCTGCAAATTTTGATGACAGGTGGTCTATGAGGGGGCGAATTTTGTGGAACCGGTCATAAGCAGGGTGGCCTTTTAGATGACAGGTTGTATTGGGCCTGATCTGATGGATAGGAGTGCTAGGGGGGTGACAGGAGGTGATTGATGGGTGTCTCAGGGGGTGGTTAGAGGGGAAAATAGATGCAATCAATGCACTGGGGAGGTGATCGGAAGGGGGTCTGAGGGGGATCTGAGGGTTTGGCCGAGTGATCAGGAGCCCACACGGGGCAAATTGGGGCCTGATCTGATGGGTAGGTGTGCTAGGGGGTGACAGGAGGTGATTGATGGGTGTCTCAAGGTGTGATTAGAGGGGGGAATAGATGCAAGCAATGCACTGGCGAGGTGATCAGGGCTGGGGTCTGAGGGCATTCTGAGGGTGTGGGCGGGTGATTGAGTGCCCTAGGGGCAGATAGGGGTCTAATCTGATAGGTAGCAGTGACAGGGGGTGATTGATGGGTAATTAGTGGGTGTTTAGGGTAGAGAATAGATGGAAACACTGCGCTTGGGTGGTGATCTGATGTCGGATCTGCGGGCGATCTATTGGTGTGGGTGGGTGATCAGTTTGCCCGCAAGGGTCAGGTTAGGGGCTGATTGATGGGTGGCAGTGACAGCGGGTGATTGATGGGTGGCAGTGACAGGGGGTGATTGATGGGTGGCAGTGACAGGGGGTGATTGATGGGTGATTGATAGGTGATTGACAGGTAATCAGTGGGTTATTACAGGGGAGAACAGATGTAAATATTGCACTGGCGAATTGATAAGGGGGGGTCTGAGGGCAATCTGAGCGTGTAGGCGGGCGATTGGGTGCCCGCAAGGGGCAGATTAGGGTCTGATCTGATGGGTAACAGTGACAGGTGGTGATAGGTGGTGATAGGGGGTGATTGATGGGTAATTAGTGGGTGTTTAGAGGAGAGAATAGATGTAAACGCTGCGCTTGGGTGGTGATCTGATGTCGGATCTGCGGGCGATCTATTGGTGTGGGTGGGTGATCAGATTGCCCGCAAGGGGCAGGTTAGGGGCTGATTGTTGGGTGGCAGTGACAGGGGGTGATTGATGGGTGATAGGTGATTGGCAGGTGATTGACAGGTGATCAGTGGGTTATTACAGGGAAGAACAGATGTAATTAATGCACTGGTGAATTGATAAGGGGGGGTCAGAGGGCAATCTGAGCGTGTGGGCGGGTGATTGGGTGCCCGCAAGGGGCAGATTAGGGTCTGATCTGATAGGTAAAAGTGACAGATGGTGATAGGGGGTGATTGATGGGTGATTGATGGGTAATTAGTGGGTGTTTAGAGGAGAGAATAGATGTAAACAATGGATTTGGGAGGTGATCTGATGTTGGATCTGCGGGCGATCTATTGGTGTGGGGGGGTGATCAGATTGCCCGCAAGGGGCAGGTTAGGGGCTGGCTGATGGGTGGCAGTGACAGGGGGTGATTGACGGGTGATTGATGGGTGATTGACAGGTGATCAGGGGGATAGATGCATACAGTAAACAGGGGGGGGGGTGGTCTGGGGGGGGGGGGGTCTGGGGAGAATCTGAGGGGTGGGGGGTGATCAGGAGGGGGCAGGGAGCAGGGTGGGGGATAAAAAAAAATAGCGTTGACAGATAGTGACAGGGAGTGATTGATGGGTGATTAGGGGGGTGATTGGGTGCAAACAGGGGTCTGGGGGGTGGGCAGGGGGGGGTCTGATGGGTGCTGTGGGCAATCTGGGGCAGGGGGGGGAGAAATCAGTGTGCTTTGGTGCAGACTAGGGTGGCTGCAGCCTGCCCTGGTGGTCCCTCGGACACTGGGACCACCAGGACAGGAGGCAGCCTGTATAATACACTTTGTAAACATTACAAAGTGTATTATACACTTTGTATGCGGCGATCGCGGGGTTAACATCCCGCCGGCGCTTCCGTATAGCCGGCGGGATGTTGCGGCGGGTGAGCGGCACCAGGCGGAGGCGGAGGATCGCGTCACGGATGATGCGATCGCTCCGCCCATGCCCATACAAGGACCGCCGCCAATTGTCAATACGGCGGTCCTTGCGGCGTCCACTTCCCGGCCGCCAATTGTATATACGGCGGTCGGGAAGTGGTTAAAGGAAGGGCGGCGGTTACAAATATAAGGAAGGTTATGGTCCTGTTGGAGCATGTTCGGGCCTGCCCCAAATCCAATAAAAACGCAGCTATATTATCTCTGGATGCTGAAAAAGCATTTGACTATGTGGAGTGGGACTGGCTCGACATGCTCCTCCAGGTCCAGGGTTTTCAAGGTAACTTTCTCAATGCAATAAGAGCCATTTATACCTCCCCTAAGGCCCAAATTCACACAGTGGGGTCAGGTTTTAAAGTAAACAAATCTAAAAGTGTTCTGCTGCCATTATCTAAATTATGTGACTCCAGGGCATGGACTGCCCTAGGAATCAACATACCCAGTTCAGGTTTTAAGTATTTAGGCCTATATATCACAAGAGATCCATCTTTAATCTATAAAACTAATATAACTCTACTAATTAATAATGTCATAGCTCAGCTAAATAAATGGAACCAGTTGCCTCTGGGCCTGGCAGGCAGGGCGGGTTTGATAAAAATGTTCTCAATGGGGAGACTTTTATACCCTCTCCAGACCTTACCCCTACTCTTCAAGCATAAAGACACACAAGCTATCAATTCCGCCTTTGGAAAATTCCTTTGGAAAGGTAAAAAGCCAAGGATAGCGTTGCACAAATTGAGAGCTGGGAAAAGTCTGGGCGGACTAAATTTACCGGATATACGGTTATATAACTTGGCCGCCTTGCTACGCCATGTCCAAGTGCAAAGAACCAGAAGCTGACCTACTACATTGTCTCTGGAACTGTCCTTTCATAGACCACTTCTGGGAGTGTGTGTTTGTGTGTGCGTGCATCTCGAAAACGCCTTGACCGATTTGAACGAAACTTGGTATACAGGTCCCTTATTACCTGGGATGATATGTTCTGGGGGTCTCACGTCCCCCCTGCACACGTGGGCGGAGATACAAACAGCAAATCAGATTTCCACCATTCAAGTCAATGGAAAAAATGTAAAAGGCTGCCATTCTCACAGTAATCAAGCCAAAGTCCCCACACTTGGCACAGTTGGTTAATTGGTGACCGAGGTTACAAATCCAGGAAAAGTGGGCGGAGCATAAAACAGCCAATCAAATTTCAGCCATTCATTTTAAATGGGAAAATGTAACCTGCAGCCATTCTTAGACTGTTAATCGCAGGGTTCTCAAACTTGACACAGTTGGTCACTGGGTGAATGCGATTACGATTTAAGAAAGTGGGTGGAGCCTACAACAGCCAATCAAAATTCACCTATTGATTTTCAAGGGGAATATTTAAACTGCTGCTATTCTTATACTTTTAATGGTAGAGGCTTCAAACTTGCTAGTCAGTCATTGGGTGACGGGTTCAAATTCACTAAAGGGGCAAGGCCACAAACAGCCAATCAGATTTCCTTGGTGGATAAACTGCTTCCATTCACACATTTTTGATGCCAGGAACCTGAAAGCTCACAAACTTGGTATTTGAGTGTCTGTGTGTCAAGGTTACAAAAAGTGGGCGGAGCCAAAAACAACTTTTACTGGGAAAATGTAAACTGCAGCCATTCTTACAGGAATCTCAAACTTTGCACAGTTGGTCCCTGGGTGAATGAGATTAACCACTTGAGGACCCACCCTTTACCCCCCCTTAAGGACCAGCATTGAATTATGTGATCTGTGCTGGGTGGGCTCTACAGCCCCCAGCACAGATCAAACACCAGGCAGAGAGATCAGATCACCCCCCTTTTTTCCCCACTAGGGGGATGATGTGCTGGGGGGGTCCGATCTCTCCTGCCTGCGTGTGGCTGGCGGGGGGGGGCACCTCAAAGCCCCCCTCCACGGCGAAATTCCGCTTCCCCCCTCTCCTACCTGGCCCCCTGGTGATCGGGGCTGCACAGGACGCTATCCGTCCTGTGCAGCCTGTGACAGGACGTCCCCTGTCACATGGCGGCGATCCCCGGCTGCTGATTGGCCGGGGATCGCCGATCTGCCTTACGGCGCTGCTGCGCAGCAGCGCCGTACAATGTAAACAAAGCTGATTATTTCCGCTTGTGTTTACATTTAGCCTGCGAGCCGCCATCGGCGGCCCGCAGGCTATTCACGGAGCCCCCCGCCGTGATTTGACAGGAAGCAGCAGCTCGCGGGAGCGGCTGCTTCCTGATTAATTAGCCTGCAGCCGGCGACGCAGATGTGCGTCGCTGGTCCTGCAGCTGCCACTTTGCCGACGCACGGTATAAGCGTGCGGTCGGCAAGTGGTTAAGATTTAGACACTGGGAGACTGGGGTTTAAATTCTGAAGGGAGCTGTCCAAAAACAGCCAATCAGATTTGTTTAATTTCAATGGTAAAATGCAACTTATTGATGCCAAGGACCCCAAAGCTCATAAAATTGATCATTGAGTGACGGTATGTCAAGATAACAAATAGTGGGCGGAGCCAAAAACAACTAACTTTTTTCATGGGAAAGTGTAAACTACAGCGTTTCTTACACTGTT
The DNA here is from genome assembly GCF_040937935.1 of Hyperolius riggenbachi. NCBI lineage: Eukaryota > Metazoa > Chordata > Amphibia > Anura > Hyperoliidae > Hyperolius > Hyperolius riggenbachi. Next base: position 246,451,247 of record NC_090653.1, on the reverse strand, counting down.
ATTGGCAGGGTTCTCAAACTTTGCACAGTTGGTCACTGGGTGACTAGGATTAATATTCGGAAAAGTAGGTGGAGCCTACAAGAGCCAATCAAAATTCACCTATTGATTTTAAAGGGGAATATTGAAACTGCAGTCATTCTTACACTGTTAATGGCAGAGGCCTCAAACCTGCTACAGTCAGTCGTTAAGTGTCTGGGGTTCAAATTCAGTAAAGGAGCCACAAACAGCCAGATTTCATTGCTGGATAAACTGCTTCCAGTCACACAATTTTGATGCCAGGAACCCAAAAGCTCACAAACTTGGTCATTGAGTGACTGTGTGTCAAGGTTACAAAAAGTTGGTGGAGTTAAAAACAGATTTTTCTGGGAAATTGTAAACTGCAGCCTTTCTTCACTGTTAATGGCAGGGTTCTCAAACTTTGCACAGCTGGTTACTGGGTGACTGGGATTAATATTCAGAAAAGTGGGTGGAGCCTAAAAATGCCAATCAAAAATCACATGTCGCTTTTCAAGGAGAACATTAAAATTGCTGCCATTCTTGCACTGTTAATGGCACAAGCCTCAAACCTGGTACAGTTGGTAATTGGGTGACTGGGGTTCAAATTCAGAAAAGGGGACAGAGCCACAAACAGTGAATCAGATTTTTTTCATTTCTTGGGAAAATACAAATTATTGATGCCAAGGACCCGAAAGCTCAAAAACTTGGTCATTGAGTGACAGTGTGTCCAGGTTACAAACAGTGGGCGGAGCCACAAACAAATTTCACTGGGAAAATGTAAACTGCAGCCATTCTTACACTGTTTATGGCAGGGTTCCCAAACTTTGCCCAGATTAATATTCAGGGAGGTGGGTGGAGCCTATAATAGCCAATCAAAATTCACCTGTTGATTTTCAAGTGGAATATTGAAATTGCTGCTATTTTTACACTGTTAATAGCAGATGCCTCAAACCTGCTACAGTTGGTCATTGGGTGACTGGGGTTCAAATGCTGGAGAGGGGGTGAAGCCACAAACAGCCAATCTGATTTGTTTAATTTCTATGGGAATATACAAATTATTGATGCCAAGGACCCCAAAGCTCACAAACTTGGTCATTGAGTGTTTGTGCGTTAGGGTTACAAAGTGGGCGGAGCCAACACCAGTCAAATTCATTCCCAGGCAACGCCGGGTCATCAGTGGGTGGAGACAAATACAAATTTCACTGGGAAAATGTAAACTGCAGCCATTCTTACACTGTTAATGGCAGGGTTCTTAAACTTTGCACAGTTGGTCACTGGGTGACTGGGATTACTATTCAGAAAAGTAGATGGAGCCTACAAAAGCTAATCAAACTTCACCTATTGCTTTTCAAGTGGAATATTTAATTGCTGCCATTCTTGCACTGTTAATGGCACAGGTCTCAAATCTGGTACAGTTGGTTATTGGGTGACTGGGGTTCAAATTCAGAAAAGGGGGTGGAGCCAACAAACAGCCAATCAGATTTTTTTCATTTTAATGCAAATTATTGATACCAAAGACCGCAAAGCTCATAAACTTGGTAATTGAGTGGTTGTGTGTTAGGGTTAGAAAAAGTATGCGGAGCCAACACCAGCCAAATACATACCCGGGCAACGCCGGGCAATCAGCTAGTGTGTAATAAAGACATTGGCAAGCAAAGAGATTTATGCATATTCAACCACTTCGAACCCCCAGACAACAACTTGAAAACAACTCCTTCAAATCTTTATCACATAGTACTAATAGTGGCTAAGAAACTCATCTTTCAGAGATGGATTTATATGCAACCTCCCACACTTACTAACTGTGACGCCGGGCGACGCCCAGTCGTCCGAGGATTCGCGGCCGATTGTCCGATCGCAACCGTGATCGGAAAACTGACATTCTTTATTTTTAAAATAGAAGTTTTTCCTTCCTGCCTTCCCCCCCCTTTTGCCATGAGGGCTGAATGGGCCTGCGTTAGCATATGGCTAAAGCAACCTGGTTTAGCAAGAAATCCTGTTAAGGCTCCCGGAAAAGCTCTGGTGACACTAATGTGCTAATTGGGCAGAGCTGAAATACCAACAGAGTCTATTCAACAGGGGAAGCTAGCACAGCATGAGGTCTATTGACACCTACATTCCTCCCAGTCTTGACGGCACCGACTAGACTGAGTATGGAATGCATGGTGTTGATAACTTTGTCACATTTTGCAAATACCATCCATGGGAGGAATATGAAAATTACATAATTTTGTTTCCCTAATTCTGTAGAATATGGTGATACTAGACATAGCCAGGTAACCCGAGCAGGGGCTGAGATATGAATAATGGGGTCCCCGTGCGCCCCAAATATTGCAAGTTTGATGTCCTATGAACGTGTATTCTCAGCCCAATCTGAATATGAAATCGGTTTGCATGTGCGACAAAACCCCGGCGGGGTATGAAATTGGACATATTTTGTGGATGGCTGGAAGTTCCTCCCCTGAGAACTCACTGCCTGACACGCCCCTGGGCTGAGCTTGAGACTCCGCCCAGAAATGTCAGTGCTCAAAACTGATTGCATGAGGACCCCCAGCCAATTCCCCCACTTTCCATCATACCGAAAAGACTGCCACTGCTTGGGGAAATAGCAGTGGCCATCTTGCAGGCGGAGCAACGGCCATGTGGTTCGGCCATATTGCGAACTAACTGCAACAAAGGAACTTTGTCTTTTCCCGAACGGACTTTCCACAGAATCATAAGTATTCGTTCTTTTTATCCCTTTTTCTTTTATGTACTGTGTTATCACTGTCTCTCATCGTTTAATTGTTCACGATTGTCTGTATATATTAATTATTTATATTGTAACAAATAAAGGCTTTTTAAAAGGTCTTTACCTCTCAGTAAAACCTTCTATTCAGTATACACAGACGAGACCTAAACTTCCGAAGGGACGCTACTGTTTTGATAGATAGATAGGAATTGCACAGTTTTAACCGGTTGTTTGTTTCACAGGTCTATAGCCAGTTAGCAGTTTTCTCTGGGCTGATAGAAAACAGAGATGGTGGCAAATCTACCCCTGGGTTGGAGTAAAAGTGTATTTTCGTAACCTCACAGGCTCCCTACTGCGTCGTGACGCTCAAACTCCGCCAATTCTACGCAGATTGCGTCCATAGCTCTCAATCTGTGTGCTAGAATCGGATCGGACGGTTTTGCGTGTTCACGGCCAGTGGGGCTCTTGTGACAGTGGTCGGCAGCGTTTGGGATCTGTGTGTGCTGATAGTATCTCAGGTAGGGCTATCGAATTAGCCCTATCGAGAAACGAACTAATTCGTTGGTAGTGACTGAGTGCAATATATTTTTCATATATACAGAGAGACTGTGTAACCAGTACCCCTCCCCTAAGTTTTCTTTTATTTGGCATGGAAATGTCCGGGAATTACAAGGTCATGGTCCTATCCGACCTGCAGAGTCTGTGCGAGGCGAGAGGCATGGACATCCGCGGCAAGAAACAGCAGGACCTGATAACGGACTTGTACCGATGGGATAGCCAGAATCTGCGGACGCTGGAGGTGTCCACTGTGGAGGACACCGGCTCATCTAACGCAAGTCGAGGGGAACCAGAGACTGAAGATCCTGTGCGTACCGAGGTTGAGCAACCCGCGGGCAATGCGGCAACAGATACGCAGGAGGCTGTCAGTGTGATCCCCGACCCCAGAACCCCTGAAAGTACTCGCCTGGAACCGGCCAGTACTGGACTGTCCAGTTATGTTGATCCAGTAATGCAGCAGGCATTGCAAAAGCTGATGGAAACTGATGTGGACAAGTACCTGCAGTACATGGCGGAGCAAAAGCGAGAGGAACGCCAATCTGCAGAGGCGCGGGAGAGACGACAGCATGAGCTGAACATGGCGAAAGTGCAGCAAGCCAGCCGGAGTTCAACGCCCAGCCTCCCTGCTGAAGGGACTGCCGCTCCAGTAAGTGCAAAATTTAAATTTGCTATTATCGAAAAGGACACTGACATTGACTTGTTTTTGAGGTCTTTTGAAAAGGCCTGCCGTCAGTATCGTCTGTCCCAAGACCAGTGGGCCAGACATCTGACACCCTTGCTGCGCTACAAAGCGCTTGATGCTTTCTCAGAGCTGCCTGTGGAAAAGGACAATGATTATACCGCTATAAAGGAGGCTATAATCACTAAGTACCAGCTGACGCCAGAAGCCTACCGGAAAAGGTTCAGGTCCTGGCAGAAAAAATCTACTGATTCTTATCAAGATGTGGTCAGCAGTCTGCTCACCACACTCCGCCAGTGGACGCTAGGCCTCACTAAAGGGTCTTACGGTGTCCTGGAGGACTTAATCGTCCTGGAGCAGTTTCTGAACATTTGCCCGGCTGATGTACGCCAGTTTGTGCTGGAGCGCCGACCGGCGTCAGCGACGGTCGCTGCAGACCTCGCTGAGACCTTTGCAACGACCAGGGTGCCGGAGACCCGCAGGACTGCCCCATCTAGCTGGAGAGGAGGTCAGTCCCACAATTTTGCAGACTCTCCTACCTCTGTGAGCCGTGCGCCCCAGAGGCCCTCCAGCGCAGCTGCTGCGTCCAGGCCTGCAGTAACAGAGGGCATCACCTGTCACTTTTGCCGCAAGCCCGGACACATGAAGTTTAACTGCCCGGAGCGGAGGCAGACAGCGCCAGCTCCTGCACCACCTACACCTCGCCCACGGCAACTGCCGCCAGCCAGCGCACCCCAGCCGGGAGCACCCAACAACGTCATGTTCGCAGGTGGGAGAGGGATCCACTCCGCTACGAGCAACCACCAGCTGGTTACAGTGAACGACCAGCTTGTTACCGGTTTCCGCGACACTGGAGCGGATGTCACCCTGGTGCGTGCGCACCTGGTCCCGACGGAAAATATCCTCCCTGACAAATACCTTACCCTCACTGGAGTGGGGGGCACTCTTTCTCGCATTCCCCAGGCTCGGGTGTCCATCGATTGGGGGGTGGGGGTTCAAGAGAAGGTTGTTGGGGTCCTGGACCAACTGCCGGTCCCAGTTTTGTTGGGGACCGACCTGGGCAAGCTTGTGTCCTATTATGAACCTGCCCCAAGCCCCTCAGACTGCCAGGAGGGAGACGGACTCTCCGCCCACACTAAGGTACTTTGCACCAAGGGGCAAGAACAG